>NC_056737.1:1402542242-1402737242 GCF_019279795.1 Protopterus annectens
TTTCAGACGCATTGTGTTGGGCAGCTAACCTGCTGATGTGAATATCCTTGGTGAATATGGACACTCCTCCACCTTTAGTGTTTCGATCCTGGTTTGGTAGCCGAAAAGTGTGGTAAGAGTTATAGCCTGGTATAGCAGGGGTGCTCTCTGGAGCCTTGAACCAGGTCTCAGTTACTGCACAGATATTGATGTTCTCCATTTTTAGGAGTGCCTCGAGAGAGTGCATTTTGAGGTTTAGACTTCTAGCATTGAGTAGCATTAACTTCAGATTTTGCATGCTTGTACCTGTTATGGTGGTGGTTTTGTCCTTTGAACTTTGCCTTAGTCAGTAACCTGAATCCCTGGGGCGACAGGTGCAGACCATCTCTGACAAAGCATAGAGGTCTGTCGATCATGTCGTCCCAGGCAGACAGATATTGGATCCCCTTTGAATGAAGTGTGCCGTGATATAGGAATATGTTAGCCCAGTTTTGAGTATCTCACAAAAATAAGGCAAAATTGCAGGGACCCCCACCTAAACAGGGTTCTCATTCATCTTAAGACACAACATAGAAAATCTTTTCCATTTAGAGATGTAAGATTTTCAAGTGGTAGGTCTGCTCACTTTTTGGAGCACATAAAGCACAGCCTTAGAAAACTGATGTTTTAAAGGAATTAAGATGGTAATATCCACAGCGTCAAATAGAGACACCACATGTTGGAATGCAGTAAAGAGACCTTTTATGTGAGCAAGTCCACTTTGTAGGATAACTTGTGGTTATGGCTCCTGGCTAGATGAAGTAGGCGGAATCGGTGCTGCAAGGCCCAAAGAGGTTCACCATCAAGGTGTTGGTTTGTCCCACTGGATCTTCAATACAATGTTTGGAATTAGAGGAAGGTGGAGGGAGTGTAGAGGTACTCCCCCCTTATCAAAAAGACATGGCATCTGTCCACCAGGACTGGAGACAAGGAGTCCCAGGCAAAACAGCTTCAGCTGTCTGTTCTGAGTGGAGTCAGACAGATGTATCTGAGAGATAGCCCATCTATGGACTATGTCCATGAAGACCTCTCTGTTTAACATCCAATTGTTAGGATCTTCCATGGAACTGCTTAGTTAGTCTGCGAGAACATGGTCTTTGGAAAGAATGCGCACAGCCTGTAGTAACAGATTTGCCTTTGCAGCTTGATCTCATGCCAGGAGAGCTAAACTGTACAGCTGGTAGGTTTTTGTTCCCACCGTTTGTTAATATATCACATCACTGTGGTGTTGTCTGTGACAATCATGAGAGGCCTCAGGCACCATAAGTGAGAAAACACCTGAAGCGTTTGAATATTTATTTATTTATTCCAGTTTGATGACCGGGGAGGTCCACTGGGCTCAAAAGTCCATTTTCAGTGGAGGCCCGGGGAGAAAAGCTCCACATACAAAGACAACAGAACAGTAAAGAAACTATTTTGAGTTAAAATCATAAATCAACTATTACAGTAAAACATACAGATACAAATTAATAATTAAGGATACAAATTTGAGAATACAATTACAATGAGATAATAAATCAGTGACATCATGAGGTAAATAGTAATATAACAAGTGAGTCTTAAATGACATAAGAGTGTTACGTAGGTAGGAGGGTAGTAGGTTAGGTTTGGAGAGTGCTTAAGGGTCTTAATTTCTTTGACACTGATGTGTTCCCTTATTTGTTTTGGGGACTACTGGCCCTGAAATGTTGAAGACCCGTCCATGCTCCCAAAGCCAGATCTGATGCGTTTGTGTACAGAGCCTGGTTGGGAGTGGGGTGAAAGGGAAGTCCCACATTGAGTTGGATTTGGGAAGTCTACCACGTTAACTCTTTCTTCAGAAAGGGCAAGAGAGGAATTTGAAATTCTAGTGTATGACTGTGCTGAGACCAAAGAGATTTCAGGTACCACTGGATGTTTTTTGTGTGTAGCTTAGTAAATGATGCCATGTGAATGGTTGCTGCCTTTTTTCACAGGGTTCTTGAAAATTCTATTATAGACGTAGAGTGAAGGGGGAGACGGGAAGGAGGTAGAGAGGTACTGTACTTTTTCTTAGGGGAGAAAGGCTGTCATCAAATGGGCATCCACTCTGAAACACAAGAACCACCAGGTCCTGGGAGGGGGTCAGAGAAAATTTCTAGAGATTGTGGGTGAACTGCCGTCTTTCTAGAAGCGAGATTGCGAAACTGGGATGCAGTCATAGTGTGTCCTGGGAGGAGAATTGGATAAGATCATTGTCCAGGTATGGGGGAAATTTATAAGGAAATGACTGGAGCAAGGCACCTTGTGAAACCCTAGGAGTGGTAGCTAAATGGAAGAGTAAAGCTGAGAACTTATTGTGATAAAAAGCAGAGAATCTGAGGAATGTCTTTCAAATGGGGTGAATGAGATTGTACAGGTATGCATCCTTCAAGTCTAGAGATAGAGTAGAAATGATGAGGAAGAATAAAAGAAGGTACAGTTTGCAGCATCCTGAAATACTGTACTGCCAGAAAGGTGCTGATGTGGGATAAGTCAGAATAGGGCTCCAAGTGCCCTCTTTTTTTGTGGACCAGAAAAAGTATTTTCGTAGGTGTTGGTGGGGAACCGACTCTATGGTGCCCTGTGTGAGGAGATCCTGTAAGAGAGATGGAAGGCTATCAACCTGATTGTAAGAAGGTGAGGGAATTCCCCTCAATGTTCAAAGTTCCCTCCAAGACATCTGTTAACCATGTTGAATGATGGATAATACTCTGTCTGTATTAATTCCCAGGCTGAAAAAGGCAAAATTAGCCTTTTCACCTAGAAAATTCCTGGACCAAGGAGTGAGGGGGGCATCAGATAGCCAGGTGGTGGCTGTTTTGTCTGGGAAAGGGCTTTTCCAAGTTTAGAATCTCTGATAGTTTTTTTTTTTTTTTTTTAATAAAATCATCTCCTGGGCTGTTTCTTTGCATTCTGTGAGAGCTTCTGTTCCCTGCAGGCAAAGGAAGTGGGGGGTTTAAAGGTAATTTCTTTGATACCTTGACACTGAATTGAGAAAAACATCTGCTTAAAGTCCTGCATCATTTTACTCTGGTCTTTCAATGCCTTTAAAAGGTCTGCAGCAGAAAGGCCAAATAGGTCCCTGTGAAGGGGGACATCCAAAAGCTTGACAGTAATATCCTCAGGGAAAGGCTGTTAACAAAAGACAAACAAATCTTTTATTAACAGATCCAGTGGCTGCTGCCCTGGAAGAAGAATCTGTAGCATTGTGGCTGTTTTTAATGGAACTGCTTGCAACTTGTGTAGCTTGTCCAAGCATGGAAATCACTTGCTGCTTGGTGTCAGTTACCTCAAGGTTAGCCATTTGAGTTTGGTAATTTAAGGTCTGAAGGGCCAAGGTAGCAGAGGTGTATTTTTTTTTTTACTATATCTGTCCATGGCCCTACTATCCCTCTGTCTGATGACAACACATTAGCTAATAGTAGAAGCTTAGTAGTTTGTCATTAGAGATAACCTCGTCGAGAAAAGTGCAGTTGTGTAAAATCTTACCATGCCAGTAGATGTTCTTCTCTTCACTGTTGCAGTATCTAAAACAGAAGGGATCTCCTGACCAGGACTCCTGACGTTCGGCTAGTATATAAAAGTCTAATGATATTTATGTGCCGTATGCCACATTTATGCTCCCCGCTCAGAATGTAGAGCATAAAGGGGACGTATGGTCGCAACTACCCAGAACTGAATTTTCCCAGAAGAGAACAGTCTCCACAGGACAAAGGAGTCCATGTACATCCAGAGGGAAGATGCAGAAAAAAAGGGGGCACACCCTCAGCAAGAAGGGAATCTAAAACAAAAAAACAGAACAAACAAAAGGGGGTGGGAAGGAGGGAGTGAATAGTACAACAGTGAAGAGAAGGGCATCTACTGTTTATTGTAAGATTTTATACAACTGTACTGTGTCCTTCTATATCACTGTTGCAGTACCTGAAAAAGAAGGGAAGAGTAAAAAAGCTCAAGAAGCAAAATAGGAGGTGAAAGGCTGAGAAGAGGCCTCAACAAACCCACATAAAATGTTTCAGCAAAACCTGCTCTGATCCAAGAAACCATATCCAACTTATAATGCTTAGTAAAGGTATGCACTGAAGACCAAGTAGCAGCTTCAAGGATGGAATTGGTGTCCAACCCCTGAAGAAGGCATCCGAAGATGTAATGACTCTAGTGGAATGAGCTCTGACAGACGTAGACAGAAATTTGCAATGGAAAGAATTCTTCTTCTTTTGGCTTTTTCCCAGTTAGGGGTCACCACAGCGGATCACCTGTCCGCTCATGATTGGCAGTGAAGTTTTTACAGTGTCGAGTTGCCAGCCCGGCGCCCAAGAATAACCAAAGGAAATGGCCTTAGATATCAAGGAGGAGATGATTTGCTTAAAACAGCCAAGCCCAATGTCCTGGGATGAAAGGAAACAAAAACCTGATCAGACTTAAGAATGGCCTTAATTTTATCCAAATAGTACCTGAACTGTCTTTGCAAATCCATGGTATGTAAGATCCTGTCTCTAGCAGACTGAGGAGAAGGGAAAAAGGGAGAGAGTTGTCCCTACTGATGCAGAGACAACTAATTTTACTACCTTAGGCATAAAATAAGGATTAGTACGAAGGGACACCTTGCCCCTGTGAAAAAACAAAACAGGAGTTTGAGAAAGGTGCTGAGCCATTAGAGAGATCCAGAATAGGTCTCCAAGTGTCTTGCTTTTGAGGAACCATGAACATCCTGGAATAAAAACACCTCCCCACTTGGGAAGGGGGGCAGGTTGAATGGTTCCTTGTTTCAACATGGACCCTAGAACCTCCAGGAAATTAGGAAGCTGTGTGCGAGGGGGTTGCAGAATCCCTGAAAAATGAGGGAGAGACTTTTATACCATGAAGTAACCCTGACGGATGATAGAAAGAACCCAAGAGTCTGAAGTAATGAGATACCAAAGGGAAAGTGGAAGGGACAAAGGAGCCTGGTCTGAAAGAAGGGGGTGTGAATTGTCAAAGAGAAGCATGCTTATCAGATAAAGGAGGCTTTTAGGCAGAGAAATCTGAGAAGCCTTAGCAGAGGGGGCCTGCCTTCCACTCTTCCTGCCCTTGGAGGCTTGGTGGGGTTGCCTGCAAACAAAAGCAAATCTAGAAGGATAATTCCTTTGGAACTTAAGAATAGGAGAGACAAAACTATGTTCAAGGTCCTGCAAGGCTTTGCCTTTCACTTGAAGAGACTTAAACATGTCAGCAGCAGTCCCAAAAATATGTCGGTTATCCAAAGGCGCATACAACAACTTGGCCTTAATGTCCTCAGGTAGAGACTGAAGGCGAAGCCAAGAAAATAACTCCTCATAACAGACTAAAAACCCACAGCCCTAGAAGAGGTGTCAGCAGCATCAGAACTACACTTAATAGGGTGGCGAGCCACCTGAGAGGCAGAACCTAAAAAAGACAAGGCAGAGGATTTGCCTTCAGAATCAGGAAGGACAGAAATAACCTGTCAAGCCTGAGCAGTGAACACCAGTAGCATATCTGGTCATGTGGGTCTGGTGATTAACAGCCCTAAAGGCCTAAGTAGAAGCAGGGTAAACTTTCTTGTCAATCCTCTCCATTGTTCTACTATCTTTATCAGAAGGCAAAAGTTTGGAAGAGGGCAAAAGCTTAGAAGACTTGTCAGAAGAGACTGACATCATAGCGGGATCAACAGAAGAACATTTAAATAAAAACTGACAATCCTCAGGAACCTTATAGAACCTAACAGGTTTTGTATGAGCAAGACACCAAGAATCAGGACACTTGGAAGCAGCAATGAAAGTGTCTTAACAAGGCAACCAACACAGGAGGAACTGCCAATGGTGTAGTAGAATCTGTCTGAAGCACCTCGTTATGTCTTCTCTGAATATCAAAAACTTGAGAAGAATCCCACTTAAAGTATTCCATTATCCTAGCAATTGTGTCCCTAAAGAACAACTCCTCAAAAGGAGACTGGGGGGCTAACAGACTCTTCTTCATCAGAACTGTAAGCCAAAGGCAAAGGCATATGTGAAGATTAGGACTAAGACCCCTCATCAGACACTGAATCCTCATCAAAGGAATCTGGTTCCCTAAGCCATTTAGAAGGGGTGGAGGTCCAAGGAGGAGCAGGTACCAAAACCCCTTGAGGAGGCTTTAGGGCCATCAAGGCAGAAATCAAGCCCTGAATAAACTCTTGCCATTCCCTCTAAGTAACCATAGGATGGACAGAAACATTCTTCAGTTTGTCTTTTCTTGGAAGGGATATCAGCCCTAACAAATACCAAAGGTTCTGACCCTTGGTGAGATTCAATAAGAGAACCTGAAACCTCCTCCCTGACATTGGTCTGTGGAATCCCTCTAGGACCCTCCAAAATAATCAACTGCGTTTCCCCTTCGACATCCGGAGCAGACACCTGCAAAGCCTTAGAGGACATGCGTAAGGACAGATCCATGGCAGCCTCCAATGAGTTTATGGCAGAGGAAACCAACGTAGATGCTGAATGACCTGTAGAGCTATTACCTACTTCTAGATGGACGTCTGGTGGAGGCTGGACAGCTAAAGAATCCAGCTGTGACTTCTTGGCCATCTTCTTACCTATCAGGAGTATTTTGGGGGTAAATGATTCTGCCATGGTACCCTGGGCTAACTGTTAAAGTTGTTGGTTTTCAAGATAAGTGGCCAGGGAAGACAAACTGCATCTGTGTGTCTTAGGTACAAATGCCTTATAGATACTACAAGATGAATGGTTGTGGGAAGCACCCAAACAAAAAATACACTGTGATGATCCTTATGGGGAATTTGCCTTACTCACTGACATTTTCCCTTCTTGGGTGACATGAGCTCTAGGAAGCAAAGTAACTTGCATGAGAAAGTATAAAAAAAATCCATTTGGGCACTTAATCTGTTGCTAAATATTCAGAACAGCAACAAGGCATTCAGAGCAACTAGTAAAAGTAGCATTCGAACTACCGGCAACGAAGTTCTGTACAGTTGCATCTATATATCCCTTCTGTACTCTACGCCCTGTGCAGGAAGCATAAATTTATTTATTTTTATTTTTATTTTATTTTACATTTGTTGACCAGGCTAGTCTAGCTGGAGAAAATTCCATTTTCAGTAGAGGCCCGGGGAGAAAAGCTCCACAAAAATAAGTACATAGAGACAAAAAATAAAAATATTAGTATGCATGTTAATGAAAACAATAATAACAAACTGAACAATTTAAGATTGTTACTACAAGTGTTAATTACTATCATACATAGTTACAAGAAAATAAGAAGCTATATGTCTTAAAATTAAAGGTGCATGAATTAATTACTTCCCCTCACAGTTACAGTCTAGGGAAAAAAGATATTAAATTTTATACAGAGAATACAGAGATGCATGTCAGATATGGATACAAGGAAAGTAGGTAAAGAAAAAGAGTGTAAAGGATAAGGGGAAAAAAAAAAAACCTTCTGTTTCAGATACTGCAATAGTGATATAGAAGGACATCTGCAAATCTTCAGTTACCTTGTTGAACCTATCAGGCTTCCTGGGAGCTGGAGACTGGGAATTGGGCAGATTTGAAGTGGATGCAGAAGTATCCAGGAAGGCCTCTAAAACTGGAAGAACAAGAGAAGACTTAGGAGCCCCTACCTCCAGCAAGTTATAGTATATTTTTTGTTTGTCAGACACCTGGTTGGATTCCCGTAAAATTGTTGCATCATTTTAGTGATAGTCTCCCCAAAACAAATGTCCTTAATGGGAGGGTCAGGAGACTAGGTGTCCTCATCAGAAGCAAGCTGTCCAGGTGAGTGAATTGATGACTATGTCAAGGAATCTTCATCTGAACCAGATGTCTACTTCTACTTGGATGAGGATTCATATTGTCTCTTCTGAGGAGGTGGGTTAGTGAAGGGTTAGAAAGAAAGGAAGGGATCTGACGTTGTCCTTTTCATTCGTTGTCACTGTTGGGTCTTTGGATCCAACATCAGATCCACATTCACAAAACTTTAGGATCTGTGTCTTGAGCTTTTCCCTTTCCCATACTGCATCATATGTTCCCTAACTCCTCAGATCTCGTTTTCCACCATCCAGCACAGACGTCGTCCGCTAGTCTCAAGCTTGTTGTAAGGGGTGTGAGTTAATTTCATAATTTTTGCTTCCTTTAGGCTTATTTCTAACTCTAAACTAAGATATAATATTTTTTCTTGTCTTATCTGATCATTCTTTGCTTTTGGTATCTCCATTCCCGAACTTAGTTAACTGAGGGCATTAGGATCCCCTTCCCCTCGCCTCCTTTTGCTTTCCTCACTGTTTAATAAAAAAAAAAAGTGTTTTACTGTTTGTCTTAATTAGTTTGTCTTTTGTTTTCTGTGTGTGTGTGTGTGTGTGTGTGTGTGTGTGTGTGTGTGTGTGTGTGGCGCATATCTTTTGGCTTAGTTATGGATGAGAAACCAACAGGTTCAAAGAGATGCAACTCTTGTGGGCACAAAATACCAAACTCCGATGGCCACAAGAGGTGTGTGTACTGTCTTGGGCTGGGGAACTTGAATACTGAGTGTGATATATGCATGGCATTCAATCCTTGTTCCCTTTCTGATAGGAGGAACAAGTTAATTTTGAGAGGTCTGTTAGGTTCCCCTGGGGCTCAACTCCCCCCTCCAATCCTTCGTCAAAAGAGCTCAAGAAGTGAGCCCTCTCACCTTCCCTGGCAGCTTCATCTTCCCCAGCTGAAAAAAGATGCAAAGTGTTGAATCCGACTTCTTTGGATTTGATGCAAACCAAATCATCCTCAGATCTGAGAGCCTCTTTGGATCCAACAGTTGCCAGACCGGGCAGACAAGTTTGCCCCTCGGATCTGATCTTCCTCAGATCCTAACACTTTGGATGCCAGTGCAATCTCAGATCTGGCAGACATTATACTGATACAGAGCTCTTTCCTGGTCGAGCCTCCCTCAGATCCTAAGCCTTCGGATCTGAGGTCTTAGACCTATACACCTGTTCAGAGCAAGCCAACGTCTCCAGTTCTGACTTCTTGGATTACACCTTCACCAGCTTAATCCAGATTCATTATTCTCTAGTTCTTCTTGGAGCTTTTCTCAATCAGAGATGGACAGGATGATGAGCTTTCTCAAAGCTAAGATCCAGATGGGGGGTTTTGCCATCTCCATCCCATCTTGGATCCGTGAGAGCTGCAACGCCCGTGCTGCAAGCTCCTCTTCAGATGCGACCTACAGTCTCAGAATTCCATGATCTGGTTTCCTTGTTTGAGTCGTTGTCGGGTCCCAGAATATGTCTTTCTTTGAATCCATCTGTTTCCCAGACTGACTCTGTTCCAATACCCTTGGACCACAGTGAGTCCTGGATCCGATGTGTTGGTACCAGCTCTGGGGGAATGGCCTCTGTCACAACTTGGTCAGATCCATTCATCCCCCTAAGGACCTTGGCCTTCAACAGCCCGGGCCCGGCTCTGTCCAAAGGCTTTGGTTCTGAGGTGGGCTCCACTCATTCTCCCCTGGTGGCTTCAACTCTGAGGTAGGAAAGGGGAGTTTCCTCTGGTCCATCAGCCTTCCGGGTAGCAAAGAGGACTTTCTCTAGACCAAAAGGTATGACTCATCCTCCAGATCCTACACAATTGTCATCTCATCTGAGCTTTGATTCCATCCATCCTGCCATTGGTCAGCCCCTCCAGGTAAGCCTCCAGACTACTACCCTGCAGGGGGTCCCCGATTCTTCCCCTGACCATCCAACAGATGAGGTTCATTGGCAGAAAAAGTGCAAGAGCTGGCACATGAACTCTCCCTTGGGGTCCTTAACCAAGGGCATTGATTTGATGAGGGAGACATCCTTGAACTCCTGAGGCAAAAAGGTGGCTGGTCCTCCCAAAATCTTTTTCTGAGGAGTTGGTGTTTCTGGAGGCTTTTGGAGCAGTCCAGTCTACATCCTGAGTGACTCCCCCAGTCGATGAGCTCATTAATTTAGTTTCCTGCCAGGCGTGAAAGAAACCAGACAATCTCCAAGCATCCTGATAAATTCTTGAGCCATCCTCCTGATCACTTATATTGGTACAGGGGTGTCTCGGTTGATACCTTTATGGTGTCAGCAGCCACAAAAAAGGAGCTTGCCGAAGAGATCTTCTCTTTTCATACCCTGAATAAGGAGTCATGGGCCTTGAACAGATACAGAAAGCATGTGTATATGCTTCAGCTACCTTCGCATTGAGAGCATTAAACTACTTGGCACATTTTACATGTTTGCAGAGAGATCTGGTCAATGAACTATCCAACTCTCTGAAAGAGACCTTGTCAGAGGAGAACCATAAACAGGTTTCTCCCTAATTGGTGACTGTGTCTTCCCTGACAAAGTCCTTGATGAGGCTGATTGTGCAGTCTGCGGAAGGTGCCTCACGAGCAGCTAGTACAGGTGTAGCCATTAGGAGACATGGCTGGAGGCGGCTTTGCAATTTCACAGAACCCTTCAAGACGTCTTTCATTAATGCCCCTTTGATATTTCCTCCTTGTGTGGAACATCGGTGAAAGAAACACTTGGCCTCAGTGAGAAGGATGGAAAGACCCTGTCTGTCATAGAGATCACGTTTTCTACACCCCAAAGGACTTGTTCAAGAAATGAAAGGGGTGGAAAAAAGCTCTGGTTCAGAAAATCTCAAGGTCCTTTCTAGGACTTCTGTGGGAATACCACTTCCCAGGGCAGAGGAGGTTTCAGAGGCAAGGCGAGGTTCGTAGAATCAGGGCTTTAGGAAACCTTTTGTTGATAAGTCCTGTCAGCGCTCCTGAAGTGCTGTCCGACTGCCCGCCTCTGAAAGCAGGCGGGGGACATTTACCCTGCACCTTGATTGGAATAACATCACAAACAACAACTGGGTGCTAAAAATAATATCCAGAGGTTATTACATTCCCTTTTCCTCTTCACCTCCAAGTCCCAGGGGGTTATTCCCTGATGTGCCACCCAGTCAGAGGGAGTCCACTCTTTGAGACGTTCAAAAACTTCTAGAGAAAAGAGCCATCCAAGAGGTCCCAACTGAACAAGTAGGATAGAGAACTTATTCTCACTTCTTTTTGGTGCCAAAAAAAACAGGGGACCGAAGACCAATACTGGATCTCAGCAGCCTCAACTTATATGTCAAGAAGTCAAAGTTCTGAATGGTTAAGTTCAGTCCATTCTGCTGCTTCTACACAAGGATGATTGGATGTGCTCTTTAGAACTCCAGGATACGTATTATATCAAAATGAACAAACATTTCAGGAGAGATTTGCACTTTTGGTTGGGGGCCAGTCATTACCAATTCAGAGCACTACCCTTTGGTCTCACCACAGCCCCCCATGAGTTTACCAAATGTATGGCAGTTGTCACAGCTAACCCTAGGCTGAAAGGATTCCAGGTGTTTCCATATTTAAATGATTAGCTCCTTACTGCACCAACAAAGCATCAACTGATTCAGGCCAGGGATTACCTGTTACAGATCTTCAATTCCCTGGGTATTTCATTAAATTTGACAAAGTCAAACCTGATTCCTGTGCAAAATCTAGAGTTTATAGGAATGCAACTGAACATCTCCACTCAAGTAGCTTCCCTATCTCTGCATCACATTATCGCATCTTACATCTCCTCCAGCACAGTTAGTTCTCAGAGTGCTGGCTTCTGTGTTAGTGGCCATCATTCTCGTACCCTTAGCAAGATACTTCATGCGAGTCCTACAATGGACTCTGGTTGTTCAGTGGTCCATTCTGTACTAGTCCCCATCTGCTCCTGTTGACTAGCACCAATCTGCAGAAGGCATTTCCAATGCTGGCTGCAGTCAAATGATCTATAATTGGACAGGTTGTTCTGTCTTCCCCTTCCAGTAGCCACAGTGACCACAGATGCTTTCCTACTGGGGTGGGGTGGGGGGGCATATCAGGGAAAGATGGTCTAAGGCACGTGGTCCCAGCATAAGACCAAGCAGCATATCAGTGTCTAGAGATGACAACAATTCTTCTAATGTTGCAAGCCTTTCAGGACCTTCTCCCTCTAGGGACCTTTGCAATTCATACAGACAACATGTCAGTGGTCTGGTATATAAACAAATGAGGAGGAGCCTGAGCCTACCCATTATACAGAGAGGCCATGAGAGTTTGGGAATGGTCAATTTCTTTCAACCACTTTCTAACTGCAATGCACATTCCCGGGGAAACCAACATGCTAGCAGACAGTCTCAACAGGTCCATTCTTACCCCTCACAAGTTGTTCCTCAGTCAAGCAGTAGCAAACCAGATTTCTAACCTTTGAGGCCAACCTTGCTGCGATCTGTTTGCTTCTCCCCTAAACAACAAATGCAGCAAGTACTTTGCTCTTATCCCCCCAAAAGGGGAGTCACTGAGGGATGCTCTAGTCCATGATTGTTCCCCAGGTCTCCTTTATGCTTAGCCCCCCACCCCCTTCCCTTGATCCTGAAGTTTCTACAGAAAGCCAACAGGCTGAAGTACTCAGTGATCCTCAGTGCTCCCTTGTGGCCTCGTCGGGTATGGTTCCCCTTCCTATGGTCTCAGCTAAAGTGTCCCCCATGGATACTGGATCCCAGTCAGGACTTCATCTCCCATCCATATCTCCACACTCTCGAGCTAACTGCATGGTTTCTCCACTTCCAGTGATTATAAGAAAGTCCAGGCTAGCTTCCTCAGTTCCTGACATAATCTTGGCCTCGCAGAAAGCTTCCACATAAAAGGTCTACAACAGGAAGTGGAGAATATTTATGATTTGGGCTTCAAAGGAGAATATTGATCCATTTACAACTTCTATGTCAGCTATTCTCCTTTTTCTGAGGTCACTTTTTCATGACTGCACCAGTTTCTCTACCATTAAGTTACAGCTGGCTGCTATTTCTAATTTTCATTCAGGAAAGGAATCTTCCTCTATTTCCTCATTGAAGTTATGCAAACCCTTCATGAGGGGTATTTTTCTGCTAAGGCCTCCAATAAAAGATCCTTCTCCTCCTTGGGACCTTACAATTGTTCTTCAAGGCCATACTCAAAAATCATTCGAACCAGCCGATAGTTGTGACTTGAAATTTCTTTCTTGGAGGACTATGTTCTTGGTAATCATGATGTCAGCAAAAAATGTATCTGAACTGCAACCCTTGTCAGCCAAACCTCCTTATATCATTTTTCATAAAGACGGAGTTTTCCTAAGAACTAATCCATTCTCTATGCCTAAAGTAGCAAGAGAATCCAACATTAACCAGTCTATTCAGTTGCCATTCTTCTTTCCAGATTATTCAAACAAAGGAATGTATGTTACATATTCTCAATGTTCATAGGCTGTTGCGTTTCAGTCTGCACAGGACAAAGAACCACAGAAAATCTGATCAACTCGTATCTTTTTCTACTAATTGTTTGGGGCAAACAGTATCCAAGATTACCCTGGCTAAGTGGATAAGAGATTGCATTTCTACCATTTATTCTCAAAAAGGGGTTGAATTGCCTTGTCTACCTAAAGCCCACTCGACTATATCTATGGCCACTTCTTCAGCTGTTTTGCTAGAACATCTATTGATGAAATATGTTCTGCAGCCGTTTGGTCTAAGACTCATACATTTGTTTTGCATTATAATTTGGGCATTGTCTCCAGAAGCAGGGCATCCTTTGGCTCAACAGTGCTCTGGCATATTCTTTCTTAGGAGCCACCCAGGAGTTACGTAGCTGGGGACTCTGACTCAACAGTGAGGAAGAATGATGAGGTGCAGAAGTTATGTACTTACCATAATTGGCATCTGTGTTGTCTATTTTAATTCTTCCTCACTTCCCTCCCATCCATCTCCCAGCCTTGGTATCTTCGAGAAGTTACCTTGAGGAATTTGGTACACATAAATCCATGGCATGGGCCCCAGAAACTCTTGAGCTATTCTATTTCTTCGTGGTCATGTTACCTATTAGGGCTGCAAAGTCGGACTGAGGAGTTAGGGGAAGTATGATGCATTTTGGGGAAGAGAGGAGCTTGAGACTTGGATCCTAAAGTCTTGTGAATGTGGCCGAGTTGGACTGAATGTCAGATCTGAAGACCCAACAGTAAGGTAGAATGAAAATGGACAACGCAGATGCCAGGTTATGGTAAGTACATAACTTCTATTTTTTCAAAGATTAAATAAATGGCCTTGTTCAGACCCTGTGAAAACAACCCAGTGTCATCATTCACATTGCCTCAGTGGCATATGGGTTTTGTGCCTGCACAAACCCACACTGGTAGCTTTCCAGAGTTCAAAATCCCCTCTTACTCCTTGTGATAGGCTAAGCTCCTCCCATCAGGAGAAGCCTAACCCCTGCCACAGAACGTCAGTTATTCAAACTTTTAATGTCAGCTGTAGGGCACACACAGCTGAATCTCCTCAGCAGCTTGCATTGGTGATTACACCTTCCAGACTCAGAAAGGATTTCTTTGGGAACTTCCCTTCCTCTTTATTATAATATATTTTTTTATTTCGTTTTATTTTTATTTAAATTATATTTGTATGTGTGTGTGTGTGTGTAATATTTTGCTATTTTCTACTGCCATTAATTCCTTTGGGAATTCCAACTTACTATTGTGGTGTTTATATGCTTAATACTGCTTTTATGCAGTTGTGGAGCTTTTATAAAGTGTTTTATGACATGTACTAGGAAATTGAAGGTCCAGTGTGGTTCTCTGGATTCAACATGTGGGACTTCAGATCCGACACTGGCCAGTTTGGAAAGCATTTAGCCCATTTTGTCTGCACCTCCCTTATCCAGAAGTCCACACTCCTCTACCAACTCCTCAGATTTAGTTTGCTACTATTTTTGTCTTCAGCCCGATTTTTGGCTTCGCTTGACTGATTCGATTTTGTCTAAGAAGTTGAGAGTAGGATTGGGAAGATCCTTCTTCCATTACTCCATAGAATAGTGGTTAGCTTTTTTTTTTGTAGATTTAGGTAGTTTTGAATTAGTTCATTAGGGCAAGGTAGCTTAGATGTTTTCCCTCTTTTTCCCATTAGGTGCTTTAGTGTTTTATTGCTGTTCCTTGGGTTGTATCTCGAGTGTGTGTGTTGTAGTAGGATGGATAAGGAGTTTAAAAAGTGCATCTCCTGCAGGCACAAATTACCCTCCCAGGAGCACACCTTAAATGTGTCTACTGTCTGGCTCTGTAGCATTTGGACTCTGGTTGCTGCATCTGTCAGAGCTTTGTCTCATGTGCTATTAATGAGCACAAAGCCAAGCTTGTGCTGAAAGGTCTTTTGCCTTCTAGCTCTTTGGGTTCTGTTTCTGTTTTCAGGGCTTCACCCCTGGATGCCAAGACCAGGTCCAAGAAGCCTTGGCCGTGAGGTTAGACATTCTAAGAGGGAGTGCAAGAGGTCTTTTTCAGCCTTCTCCTCTGCACTGGTCCCCTTGGGTTCTCTACATCCTGAGGTCTTCAATCTCCCAGTCTGCATCAGCACAGACATTGACTCCAACGTCTGAGACTGTTGCCTTCTGCGCAGAAAGCAACAAAAATGACATCTCTGGCTCTGTGCATTCCAAGCCCCTTCCTGGTTAAAGGAGCACCTTCAGTCAGGGTAGCATCCCCCTTTTCCCCTTGTACTTCTCCTCTTTGGTCACTGGAGTCCTCTATGTTTCCACCCTAATTCTGATCCTCCCCAGCTCGGATCTGGCATGCAGGGTCCTCTTCCCATAGACACTTGAAGCCATCCTTGGTGGTCTCGTCTGTCTTGTCCTTGAGGTCAGTGGGCAGCATCAGATATACTGATCTGGAGCAGTTGATGAAGTCACTTTTGCAGGCACAGATGCAATTAGGCCTTATACCCTCAGGAACCGTTCTGACACCGAGACCATCAGCTCCATCATTCTGAATTCCTCCTTCAGCCCCTTCTCATCCAAGATCTTGAGGGCTGGTTGAGTTTCTACTTTCTGAATTGAATCTTATAGTCTGGCCATCATTGGCTCCATCCTGTTCCTTGGTAGCCTGAGCCCCAGCTTGTTCAGGGCCATCGGCACCTCAAACTTGTGGCGTCAAAGCTGGAGTGTCTGTATCGGGCTTGACTGTTCTTGCTTCATGATCATCACTCCCTCTCTGAGCTTCAGCTGTAGAAAGCTTGGTTCCGATCTTAATGTTAGGTCTGGGTGCTGCTCCCTTGGGTTCTGGGTTGTCTTTGTTACCCTCTGGTTCTGGGACCCTTGGTCCACCTCTGCCTTGGCCTTTGACATTGGTGAGAGGATCTTCTCTTCTTAAGAAGGGTCAGATTTCTACAACTGGCGTCCCCTCTCAATTTTCATCTGTTTCTGTGGCCAGTCATCAGTCTGCTGTAGTACAGCATTGCAGGGCTATCTCACTCTTCCTCCTTTTCTCCAGCTTCACCATAAGAGCAGAAGCTTTCAGGAAAGAGAAATTGCAAGAGGAAGTACTTGGATTCCCTGGAAGAGTCACGCATCAAGGATACTGACTTTGAGGAAGGAGAGAGTTTCCCCAAGTCCCCTTGTGATGATGACTCCTTCGGCGATTTGTTGGGAATTGATTCACCTGCATGGGAGCTAGACCACTGAAGCTGCCTCTCTGAAGGAGTCATTTCTTGTAGCCTTTGGAGCAGGCTCATACATGCCTTGGGTGGTTTCCCCTCCAGAGTTCCTATAAACCTGTTATCTTGGAGGTCAAGGAAAGAACCAGACACAGTGCATCCTATTCCTAAGAAGCCGAGCAAAGGTCTTGCCCCCCTCTACCAAAGACAGGCCTCATTGGAGTAAGGTCCCGGCCATTGATGCCATTGTGGTGGCAGAAGCCAACAAAAAGGATATTTCTGACTAGAGCTCCTCAATTCACTCCCCCCTCCCAAAAAAACAACAGGGAGTCTGGGATGCTGGCTTGATTAGTGAAGTGATCCTATACCTCATTCACTTTGCTTTGAGGGCTGTTAACTATTAATTTCACTTGACAAGGCTTCACTGTGACCTTGCCTGTGAAGTGTCAATCACCTTCAAGACACAACAGTCTCTAGATACCCAGAAGAAGCTGTAGAGTCAGTTGTCCACCTTGACTTCCATCACCAGTGTATCAGTGGGGCTCAGCTCTAATGTGGCTGATAGTGTCCAGAGTGGCAGGTTCTCATATTGCAATGAGGCACCACACCTGGATGCGGTTGTGCAACTTTGCAGACTGCTTCTAAGTGTACTTCATAATTGCCCCTTTTGACAGGTCCTCCTTGTTTGGACCTGAGGTTAAGAACACATTGATGAGGAGCAAACAAGTGAGGAAGACATTGTCTGCTGTCAGAGTTTGCTTTTCTACCCCCCCCCCCACACACACACACACACACAGTGATCCTACTCTAGGAATTAGAAAAGTGACTGTTCTTCAGGAAGTCACAGTTCTCTTCCCAGAATGCTCCTCTGGAAGGTTCCTCTCGAGGGCGGGGGAATCATAATGGACATCTCCTGAAGATCCACAGAATCAAGGCTTCTTCAGAGCTTTTTCCAGCAGGCCTTTTCAATGGTCCTGAAGGGTTGCCCAACTGCTCATCTGTGGAGGCAGTTGATGGTCATCTAGCTCTCCACCTCAAAGCTTGGGAGGCCGTCACCTCAAATTCCTAGGTGTTGAGAGTCATATCCAGAGGTTATGTCATTCCCTTTATAGAAGTTCCAAACTGTCTTCCAAAACATCTCTCAGATGTTCCACCCCATTAGAGACTTTGTGCTGTGGTAGAGATCTGTAGATTGCTTTCAAATGGAATCATTCTTGAGGTTCCCACCAGACCAGGTAGGATACAGGATCTTTTCCAGATTCTTTTTACTACCAAAGAAAACAAAGGACCTCAGGCCAGTCTTGCATTTAAGCAGACTAATCCAGTTTCTCAAAAAGTCCAGGTTCCAGATGGTTATGTTGCAGTCTGTATTACCTCTTCTGTGGATGGATGATTGGCTGTGCTTGATATAACCCCTCAACGACGCCTACCTTCACATCAAGATAGTTTGACGGTCCTGGAGGCTTCTTCACTTTTGGCTGGGAGCCAATCACTACCAGTTCAGGGTCCTGCCATTTGGTCTCATCACAGCCCCCTGGATGTTTACCAAGTGTGTGGCAGTGGTCACAGCCTGGCTTTAGTTTCAGGGTTTTCAGATCTTCCCATACCTGGATGATTGGCTTCTCACTGCCCCACCAAAGGTAATCATCATCATCATTAATCTCAGCCAGGGATTCCTTGCTGCAACTGTACAACAACTTAGGCATCTCAATCCATTACCCCAAATTGAGTCTTCAGCCTGTACAAGTTTTAGAGTTCATGGGGTGCCATCTGGACATGGTCCATCAAATTGCCAAGCTCCCATCCTCCAGAGTTTTCAGTCTTTGTGCTTAGGTCTTGTCATTACTTGCGATTCCTAAACCTCCAGCTTATGCACTTTTAAGGCTTCTGGGTCATGTGGCAGCATCTACAGGCCTGATTCCTCTAGCTAGATATGACATGAAGGCTCGTCCCTCCCTGGGATCTTCCTTCCATTCATCAGTTTCTAGCTTGTCCTTCTTTTGAAACTTCAGCCTCTTCGTGTTTGAAGCTGTTGTCTTGGAAGAATTTGTTTTTGGTGATAATTACCTTTCCCATTACTTAGTGTTCCATAAGGATAGGGTTTCTCTTCGTACGAACCCTTCCTTTTTACTTAAAGTAGCTTCCAAGAATACCTTTAACAGTTCCACTCATCTTCCTGTGATTTTCCCAGTTTCTTTCAACAAAGGCGAATATCTTTTGCAAGGTTGTATCTTGATGGTACCAAGTCTTTCAGGAAATCTAGCCAGTTGTTTGCCTCATTTTCAAAATCCAGACTGGGCTCTCCTCTGTCTAAAGTAACTTTATCCAAGTGAAAAATGCTTTGCTGATCACAAAATGGCAGAAATATAAAGGGTTTATTCAGGGTGCTGATGGGAACTGAGGAGCAGGTAAGCGGCTGAGAAGAGGCACTTAGAATTAAGATCAAACAGTAAAGCATGAGAATCATTTATGGATGAAAATTATGGAAGAAGTGTTAATGAATGTATGTGAAAAATATTGGGTCACAAGAAAAGTGGCACCAAAGATTTACAAGAATTATGGGAAGAAAAGGATGTCTCAAACAGAATTTTTCCAACTGGAGGTGAACAGTACTATTTGAAAAGTTCCCCACATGTGGACCAAATCCAGGCAAACCTCTGTCCTGAGTTTCCATTCCTGTGGGTCCGTGCAGGATCAGCTTAATCTGCCATTATGTTTTGCTCTGATGGTATGTTTGAGCCCTAAAGTATCACATAATGCTGTAAGGCTAGGTTCCAGTCCATCACTGCCAACCGTCAAAAAGTGTATGACCTTGTTTGTTCAGTAATGTTATCTGTGACCAATAAAATGTAACCTGCTGATCACAAGTGGTGAACTTTTAATGTCCAAATCACTACTAACATTTTTTTGACATTTATGTGCTTTAAAGTGTCCAAAGGATTCATTCACCTTGAACTCCAATTACCCTGGACTAACTGACTTGGGGTCTGTTGGAAGAAGGGTAGGTCTGGATTGAGAGGCATCTGATCCCTCCACCACCATACCTCTCATTCATATAATACTTCCGTTCAAAGGGCAAACATACAACAAAGTCATCTAAATTGTAAGCACACTGTAAGATAAAGTTGCACATGAGACCATGATAATTTAAAATTCTAAAGCATTCTATGAACAACCAGGGTTTATTGTATTCCACCAAACGTTCCTCTCTCCTTATAAATAATTGACACTCATAAATCATTTAAAACTACCAGCGATCTCTAAATATGTCATTAAGTCTCACATAGATCACTCATCATGCTTTGTTTTCATATTCTCAACACAAGTTGCTTTTATCTCCATTTAGTTATATTTCAAGAAACTGATAGTCTCACAAAATGTTGTTCTGCTTAATATGGACTCACTCTCTCACTCACCCTGCTAGCTATTCCCTTATCTATATTTCACATACGTTTTCATACCTAGTCGTCAGGGTTTCTGTTGTACCCCACCCACTTACTAGCTTTGGGCATCATTTTACTATAAATAGGTAAATGGTTATGTTTTACTCATACCTGTAACAAAGGTCTTTGAGCACATTCAGATGTCATAATTATCCATCAAACTAACCAAAGATTTATTTCTTAATATTCACTAGCCCTCTAACTCGCCATGCAATCTTTCCTAGTGTTCAGTTTTGTTTATAATTTTCATATTTCCTTAATAAGATTCTAGCTTATGCAACACTTTGCATGTACATTAAGAAATCAGTGGTATGTTTTCTTTCAGTTATATACACATTGTAAAAAAAAAAAAAAAAAACATTACGTAACAAAGCATTTGATTATGCATTACTGTACATAGACGTGTCCCCTCATCTAACTGATCAAATAATGGATTTCATATGAGCAGTAAACTTCTGAAAATGTCTCCTGAAACAGAGACAAGGAATATTCAAAATGTATAATGTTAGGTAGTCCAATCTCACCTTCATTTTTACATATGGGTTGGCTCTGACTCGGCCGATTTACAAGCTGGAAGACTTCTGTTGGCTCGTGGCTAAGCAGGTATCTCATGATGCACCAGTACAATCCCCAGATCTCGTTTGCCACGTCGACGAGTTCGGTTGTGCTTTTCTTGGCTCTGGCTAAATTTTTCAAATTCTTTATATTCATTATTGTATTTCAATACTTTTATCGTATATTTAGTGTTGTTATATATTAGGCAGTTGTATTGCTTGCCCCTTTGAGTGCAACTTAGTTTGCTAGTGGTTATTGGTATCCTGTCAGCGGGTTCTTTTATACCCCTGCCGCACTGACGTCAGGGAAGAAGTGACGACAACCGACGCCGGACCTAGACTTTGGAATTTGGCCGACCGAGGACCCACCTGACGGCAGGATAACCCATCTGTTATGACTGCAGCTGTATGAGCACTCGAACATCTACATTTATGGTAGGTACAAAACTGTACTTTCTTGTCTGCCCCTCCTGGTAAAGAGTTCTTGTCCAAGGGTGTTCCCATAGATGCCATGGTGGTGGCGGCGGCCACGAAGAAGGAGTTCGCGGAGACTTCTTCATCTGTTCATCTGCAAAACAAGGAGTCTCGACAGATGGACAGATTTGGTAAGCGTGTCTTTAGTTTAGCGACCTTTACCCTTCAATCGCCGAACTATCTCACGCACTTCACGAGGTTGCAGAGGGATCTCCTCAAGGAGTTAGGAGATTCCATGCAAGGTACGTGTACTGTGGGAGTTCCTACTCAGTTGTCCACCTTAAATTCTGTGGTTAACTCCTCCATGCAACTTATCTCTCATGCTGCAGATGGAGCGAGTAGAGCAGCAGGTTCTGGAGTTGCCTTGAGGTGCCACTCCTGGATGCGCTTATGTAATTTTGTGGAACCATTCAAGTCTACTTTCACCAGCGCCCCATTTGATGGTTCCTCATTGTTTGATTCCAAGGTGAAGGATACACTCACTCTGTGTGAGCAAGAAGGAAAGATGCTTTCTGCCATGGGAGTGCGTTTTACTGTCCCTTCCAGACCATACCCCAAGGGTCAAAAGGGCGGTAAAATGTGGTTCAAGAAGTCCCAGAGGGTCTTTCCTGATGCACAGGGTGAAACCTCCTTCAGAGGCAGAGGCGGAGGAAACGTCAGACTTCACCCTAGAGGCAGGGGTGGTCCGCAGTACCAACAAGGCCGTGATTCCTTTCGAGGACGGCCTTATCAGCGCTCCTGATGTGGAGCCTGACTGCGCTTCTCTGGGTCCGGTTGGGGGTTGCATTTCTTTGTACCAAGAAGCCTGGCTCAATATCACCCAAGACAAGTAGGTACCAGGAGTTGTTACCAGAGGCTATATCATACCCTTTTCCCTATCACCGTTTGTTCCCAAAAGGATCCTAGATGTACCACACAATCACAGGCTCAGGCAACTGTGGAGATCAAAAAAGAGTCATCCAGCCCGTCCCAGCAGACCAGATAGGATCCAGAACTTACTCCAGGTTCGTTTTAGTTCCAAAATGAACCAGAGTTTGAAGGCCAATATTGGACCTCAGCAGATTGAACGAATCCATGAAGAATGACAAGTTTCGGATGGTAACACTGCAGTCTATCCTCCCGTTGTTAGGGAAAGACTTTTGGATTGCTCTCTGGATCTTCAGGACACCTATTACCACATAAAAATGGACAAGTCGTCCAGAAGCCATCTACTCTTCTGGCTGGGAGCCAGTCACTATCAGTTTTCGCGCTCTGCCCTTTGGTCGCACCACAGCCCCCAGGGTGTTCACCAAATGTATGGCAGTAGTGACAGCTCACCTGAGACGTCAGGGATTTCAGGTGTTTCCGTATTTGGACAACTGGCTCCTGACCGCCCCCACCAGGCATCTACTCCTCCAAAACAAGGATGCCATGATTCAGCTTTGTGCTCAGTTAGGGATCTCCATAAATTGGGGAAAAATCTGCATTATCGCCCTCTCAATCTGTGATTTTTATAGGCGCAGAGGTAGACACAGTGAGCATGACAGCTCATCTCCTCGCCGAAAGGGCACAGAACTTAATCTCCCAAGTTCAACGTTTTCCTCCGTTGCGAAAAGTCAAAGCAAAGTGGGTTCTTCAGCTCCTCGGAACTATGGCTTCTACAATTCTATTAGTACCATTAACCAGGTTGCACATGAGAATTCTCCAGTGGCTTCTTTCTTCCCAATGGTCCTTCCGATATCTCCCACTGAGTCATCCTATCCTGCTGACAGAGTCATGCAAGAAGGACCTTCTTTGGCGGATAGCTCCCAATCAACTGATCACGGGTGCCCCCTTTGTTCCGGCCCAACCCGTTACCACTGTGACCACAGATGCCTCCCAGATCAGGTGGAGGGGTCATTGTCTCAGCAGGACTGTCCAAGGCACATGGCAAGAACACGAGGCTCATCTGCATATCACTGTTCTGGTGATGAAGCCGGTGCTTCTGGCATTTCAAGCACTTCAAGACCTTCTTCCTCTAGGGACAATTGCGATACAATCAGACAACATGCTGGTGGTTTGGTATATCAGCAAACAGGGAGGTACCAGATCTTACCCACTCTGTCATGAGGCCATGCAAGTTTGGGAATGGGTGATTTCTTCCCAGCGCTTTCTGGTTGCAACGCACATTCCAGGGACGATCAATGTGATAGCCGACAAGCTCAGCCGGGCAATCCTAATGCCTCACGAGTGGTCTCTGAAACGGGAATCAGGGGATCAGATTTTCTGGAAATGGGGATAGCCTTGCTGCAACCTTTTTGCCAGCCCAGTTAATACCAAATGCAGCAGCTATTTTTCCCTCATTCCCTCTCTGGGGGAGACTCCCAGAGATGCTCTAGCTCACGATTGGCCCATGGGACTTCTGTATGCCTTTCCTCCAATCCCTCTCATTTCCAAAGTAATTCAGAAAGCCAGTCAGCTGGGAAGCAAGTTGATCCTCATTGCCCCTTACTGGCCTCATCCGGTCTAGTTTCCCCTTCCTTGAGCCTCTCCTCTTGGACGATCCTTGGATCCTGGACCCAGCTCCAGATCTGTTGACTCACATTGCCGGGTTTGCTACACCCCTCAATCCACACACTCAAATTGGCAGCGTGTCTGCTCCAGTTCCATCCCTAGTCAGGCTTCATGATGTATCATCCTCAGTGTCACATATTCTTATGTCCTCCCATAAACCTTCAACTAGGAGGCTGTATGGCAGTAAATGGAAAAGATTTTCTATTTGGGCACAGAGAATGAATGTAGATCATACACTGCTTTTATCCCTGTGGTCCTGGATTTTCTTTCTGATCTTTTTCAGCAAGGATCTGCCACTGCCACTATCAGAGTCCAATTGGCAGCAATTTCTCATTTTCACTTAGGTTTTCCAGATACCAATTTAATGTCTCATAAGCTATGCAAGACCTTTTTGAAAGGGGCCACTCTATTGAGACCACCTCTGCAAGAACCAGTGGCTTCTTGGGATTTAAATTTTGTGTTGTCCAAATTGACATCTCCCCCCTTTGAACCTTCCCACTCATCTTCACTAACGTTTTTGTCTTGGACGACCTTGTTTTTAGCTATCACATCAGCTAGATGGGTATCGGAGCTACAGGCCTTGTCTATTAAGCCATCATATTTGATTTTTCACAAAGAGAGGGTGTCATTGCGTACTAATCCCTCCTTTGTCCCCAAAGTTTGTTCTAATGCTACCTTAAACATGTCAATACAACTCCCAGTTTTCTTCCCTAACCACTGTAACGCAGCTGAGTACCGTTTTCATCAGCTAGATGTTCATAAACAACTACATTTTTATCTACAGCGAACTAAGGTTTTTAGGAAATCAGAACAGTTACTAATTTCCTTTTCTGACTCTAGATTGGGCTTAACAGTTTCTAAAGTGACACTATCTAATTGAATTTCCAGTTGTATAGCCTTTATCTATAGCCCGGAGGGCAAACCTTTACCCTGCAGGATCAAGGCTCATTCTACCAGGTCGCTGTCTACCTCTGCAGCCTTTCAAGCCAGGGTACCACTTGATAATATTTCTGCAGCAGCTACGTGGGCTACCCCTCACACTTTTATTACACATTACAGATTGGATTTGGCATCCAGGGGTCGAGCATCCTTTGGCTCCATGGTGCTCAAGAGTATTTTCCAATGAGCCACCCAAGAATAAGGCGCTAGGGACGCCTCCCCATATGTAAAAATGAAGGTGAGATTGGACTACCTAACATAAAGAAGTTATGTACTCACCATAACGTTCCATGTTGGTAGTCCATCTCACCCTTCATTTTTACCAACCCGTCCTCCTGCCCCCATCCTGGAAGATCTGGAAGTAATAATTCGGTTGCCCTTGGTTGGGGACCTTTTAGTATTGGTTGTTTTTATGGTTGATTATTCTAGTGAGCAGCATTCAAGATCTGGGGATTGTACTGGTGCATCATGGGATACCTGCTTAGCCACAAGCCAACCAGAAGTCTACCAGCTTGTAAATCTGCCGAGTCTCGGCTCCGAACCCATGTGTAAAAATGAAGGGTGAGATGGACTTCCAGCATGGAACGTTATGGTGAGTACATAACTTCTTTTTGTCTTACAGCCTGAAAGTTTAAACCTGGTCCTACCATCTGTAAGAGCTTAAGAAAATCCCATAGCAAAACTGTTATAATGTTTCACATGGAAACAGTTCAAATCCCAAAAACAGAATTGTGCAAAACTGTGGAAATGGGATGTTGAAACTGCCCTGAGATGTAAAAAAAAAAAAAAAAAAAGTCATAAAATGAAACTTTAGTCAATGAGTAGTTTCATTTCAAGTAATGTTAAAAACATGCTTCATCAGACTGAGACAAAAGCTTTCACTAATTAACTTTTCATTTTTGGGTATATTTTGGCATCTCCAGTTTCTTCATGTTATGTCATTACTTTGTTTTTGGAACTTAAAAAAAATCTCTGTTATTGATTTCCTCTATGGGAGCCTTATCAACTTAAGTGAAAAGCAGTATAATGTTGCTAGTAGTAACAACTACCTTATTAATTAACCAAGCAATCTTACATCTTTAGTAAAACAAAGCAGCAGGAAATGAAAACACGAATCGTTGTCTGGGGATTGACGCTAGTACCTCCTGCACATTCTTGCGGTTATAACTGGTACTGGATCAACGGAGAGTCTCTGGACATTTAGGTACCTGATATTCCCAAATAGCAAGTGTTTCTCATTTCACCTATGAAACCGCCTTGATGATGATTTCTTGACTGCACAAGTATCCAATCAGGGGTCAGTGTTTTCCTTTCCTGTTGAGTTTTAATGCAGTAATAGGTTAATTGTTTGTTTTGCACTGAATGCTTTTATAAAATAAAAACAAGTAACAGTTATATAGTCAGTTTGAATACAACCATGAGTCTCCTGTAAAAATATGCCAGTCAGTTTTGTGGGACTAAGCTGGTCAACGAAGTGCAAATAAATATAAAAAGCTACATCTAACAGACTATAACTTTAAGCCTACCCTCTGTCACTATATCAAAAGGAATGACCTTTTTTAGTAATAATGTGTAGTGGGCCTAATCTTCTACACCATTTAAATTAAGGATGAGTACAAATAGGAGCAAACTGCAAAGACCAATATATACTACCCCCTGGGTCTTACAAATTCACCTTAGGGTTGTTCTGGGAGGTTTCTACACCACCTTAGGTTGTTCTGGGAAGTTTATTAACTTTTTAGATGTTTATTTTGTTTATTATTTGATTGAATGATTGATTTATTACCATCTTTTGACTAATTTACATGGGATGAGTACAGTCTTGCGTTAAATGTTTACAGTGAACAAAAAAAGCACACATTTGAAATTAACCCTTTAAGTTTTTGGTATTATTAAAGACTCCAGCATGGCTGGTTTTTTATAGTTTTTACTGAATGTTTTTTCTGTGATCTCTTTAGTGTTTAGTTTAGATATTATTTGGGATATTTTTTTCAGGCACCTTTTTGTTTATGAATTTAGTTTTAAGCTTAGTGTTTCTAAAATATTGCCAAACAATCCACTTATGTTGTACTGGTGGGGTCTCGCTGCATTGGCTTGAATGTTCTCATAAAGACTTAAAAAGTAAAAAGTCGTGGGCATTCAAACGTCATATAGCTGATGTACTGGTATATGCTTAAAGGGTCATTTACATATATCTAATGGTCCTCCACTACAGTAGGTTTAAGATATTACACAGTGAAGACAAACCTGGCTAGGTCTTTCTTGCAGTTTTTACTGAATTATGTGATCCTTTTTACCCTTTGATTTGTATTTAAATATAAATGGTTTATTTCACCATGGACTTGTGACTAAATT
This sequence comes from Protopterus annectens, assembly GCF_019279795.1. Taxonomy (NCBI): domain Eukaryota; kingdom Metazoa; phylum Chordata; order Ceratodontiformes; family Protopteridae; genus Protopterus; species Protopterus annectens. The sequence continues at coordinate 1,402,569,036 of NC_056737.1, forward strand.
CTTAAAGAATTCTGGAGCATTTCTCCCTGGGCCTCCGCTGAAAACAGGATCTGTGGAACCTAGTCGGACTTTCCCGGTCAACAAATGTTAAATAAAAAAAAAAATAAATGAAATGTCCCATAATTGTATTGTTCAAACATTGATCACAACTGTTATTCATGCCTAATGTACCAAACTAGAACTATCTTTTATCAGTACTGCTTGCCATTAAATACGCTTCCATCACAGAAGTACAAAGTTAATCAGATCCATCATTGGCCTCACTTGATGTGTGTACATTATGTAACCCAACAGTCCCTTTGTCTTTCTGTGCTGCATGCATTTGAATCAAATATAAGGTTCATATCTAAATTTACTAATTAAACTTTTTCAGATCTACTTCAGTAGATCGAACGTATTACAAGTTCGAACCACGTATGGCTGAGACCATATGTTCGACCTTGTAATAGTTCGAACACTGAAGTAAAAAAAGAAAAAAGAAAAAACAAAATTAAACGTCTAGCAAGGGGGCTACGCCCCCCCAAAGCCCCCACACCCCCCTTTCTTAAATATACCAACTCCGAGATCGCACTACATTGCGGAAAAGGGAAATCTTCCCATTCCGCACTATACAGAGATCTCCATTCAGTCCGATTGAACATTTACAAGTTTGAACGTATGGTCTCGGCCATATGAGGTTCGAACTTGTTATATGTTCGATCTACTGAATGGGACCCCCTTTTTCATATCAGTAAAGGTCGTCATTTTGCCATTTTAGTATGTTTTAACATAGCTGGGCGGCCACGGTGGTGCAGCGGTTAGTGTTGCCGCCTCACAGCAAGAGGTTCTCCGGTTCGATCCTCGGCTGGAGTGCCTTCTGTGCGGAGTCTGCATGTCCTCTCTGTGATCGCGTGGATTTCCTCCGGGTGCTCTGGTTTCCTCCCACATCCCAAAGACATGCTGTAGGTGGATTGGACACTCTAAATTGGCCTAGGTGTGAGTGCGTGGCATGTGTGTGCCTTCTGTGGAAGGTTGGGCTGGCAACTCGACACCGTAAAACCCCACTGCTAATCCTGAGCGGACAGGTGATCCGCTGTGGCAACCCCTAACTGAGAAAAGCCAAAAGAAGAAGTATGTTTTAACATAGCTAGAAGGGACAGTATTAATGTCATTTTTCTCATTTTACACTGGTGGATTAGTTTCATAAATTTCATATATATATATATGTGTGTGTGTGTGTGTGTGTGTGTATCTAGATATATATATATATATATATATATATATATATATATATATATATATATATATATAAATTATTTTTTTTTAATTTCTTTCTTTGTTAGTCCCACCAGACTAGTAGTATCTTTTCTGGGGATACCTTAATACCTGAGGTGGTATTTATTCTGCTACTAGGGGAATTTGGCCAGGGCATCAGGGAATTTCTTCTACTCTTCATTGTTGCAAGTGGGATACATTTTGCATGAGCACTTCCTGTTTCCATTCCAGGCACAGAGGTGGCCTGGGGAAATAGGGAGGCAGATGGAGAGAAGGTGATAATGGAGTTGAGAGAAATGAAGGAGAAAGCAAATATTGATGCAGGAAAATATGTGCTTGATTCCGAGATGTTTCAGAGAAATCTGTTTGATGGAGATGAGTCTGCAAATGGTGGATGTGTAATTTCAGCTCTCCAGTCGGAAGGATTGCTGGATGACTTACTTAAAGAAATGGTGATACAGAGTGAGCCAGAAAATGAAGGAGTTGTTTCTAGGGAGGAAATTATTGAGAAAATACAAAACATCATGCAGAGACAATCCGAAGAATAGTGGTGAGAAGGAAAAGAAAACATGTGCAGTGAAAGTAAAATAAAACAAAAGGGGGAGTAGCAGAAAAGAAGGCAGAAGAAGATGAAAAATGGAAGTATATGGTAAGGATTCAAAGTAAGGAAGGCAAATAGACAGGTATGAAATATGGCAAAATTTAATAGCCCCTTTGGGTGTAAAAGCACACAAGGTAAGAACATTTATTCTAATTAACAAAGAGACATTTTGTCACATTATATTTCAGACTTTATTTTCAATGGAAAATTTTCTTGGAGAGTTTTAAAAAAATAAAAACTGTAACCCATGGAATGTTTGTGATAAAAGCATTAAACACGGAACCAAAAAAAAAATCATGTACAGTTTTGAACAGAAGTGGAAAGAGAGAGACTCTGAAAGGACATTTGAAAACTTTATGTAAAGAAGTAATGGACATTGCAAAATTGTACTATAAAAAGGGGCTTATGGACTGGTTGATGGGATTGTAATGTGTTAAAAATAGAAAAAGAAAAAAATATACATATACCAAGCACGATAAATGTGGAGAGGGATAGGAGTGTAGTAGAATACTGGGGACAACCCAAAACTTTTTTTATGGAAAAGGACATTTGATAAGTAACTGTGATAACAGAAAATGTTATATTTGTGTAGAAATTAGACATGGTACAAAAATGTGAATTAAAATGTTATAAATGTAACAAAATTGGACATTTATGGAGGGATAGTAAACATGAAAATAAAGAAAAAGAAAGAGAAAGAAATGAGCAAAGAGAAATGTTGGAAGTAGTAGAAATAGAAGAAAAATTAGATGAGAAAAAAACTAATAAAGAAGACATAGAAGGCTGAAATAAGTCATGGAGATAACATAAATTGAGAGGTAGTTGAGAGGTAGTAAAAGAAAACTTGGTAAAAGACAGAAAAAAATGTAAAAGGTAAGTACAAAAGAAAAAAAGAAAATGGATGAAAAAGAATATATACAGCTAATGATTCGGGTTGATATAATGATTAAGTTGTTTGACTCACAGACACAAGGTACAGTGTTTGATTCTCACCTTTGGGAAGGACATTGTCTAGGCTTAGAATGGCCTATAAAGGCAGCTAGCCTAGTAATTAGTTATGAACTTATAAAACCATAAATCTAAGGAAAAGAAAAAGGAAATTTTAGAGTTCTTTCCATAAACGTGAAGAGTATTAACATATACTAAAAAGAATATGGGTTTTGAAGTGGTGTAATACAAGTGATGTAATTATATTAGATGACACAAGGTTTTTAACAAATGAAGAACATTACAAAGAGAGGAACTATGGGGTGGAGATAATCTGGAATTTGGGAAATGAGAGATGTTCTGTAGAAAATTAGCAAAAATGTGAATATTAACCACTGTAGATTTAAAATGGAAAGAACAAGTATAGAAAATAAAATTGTATGCTTATACTAATTGTCAAAAAAGGGAAAGCATATTTACTTAGATTTTAGACCTTGTAGTAATAAATTTCAATATCATAGTAACAAGAGACTTTAATTGTGTTTTAAGAGGCAAGTGTAAAAAGAAAAGAAATGATGTAGGAAAACTGTTAGAAAGTTATGTGGTAAGTTAACATTTTGAGATAAAAATTCATGGACTTACAAAAGGAGTATATGTGTGTATATATGGTTCTACTTCTAAATTTTAAATTTCTTTGGTTGGGACCATAAGACTGAAGTTTTGAAACTTCAAAATTTAAACAAAAAAAAAAGTATTTTTTTTTAAGTTTTTCCAGGGGGGCAAGCCCCCCACTAATTAAATATATCAACTCCAAGATCATACTGTAGTGAGAAAATGATACAGTGATCTGCATTTAAATGGTTAAAAGTTTTGAAATTTCGATCTTATGGTCTTGCCCATAAGAAATTTAGTTTTGATACTTCGAAATGTAGATGTAGACCTGTGTGCGTTTGTGTGTGTGTGTGTGTGTGTGTGTGTGTGTGTGTGCGTGTGTGTGTGTGTGTGTGTGTGCGTGTGTGTGTGTGTCCGTTTGTGTGTGTGTATATATGTATATAGATATATGTAACTATATACATAAAACTGAAATAGACTATTTTATGGTCTCAGAAGGTTTAATCTAATCATAGGAGAAGGGAGGATAGTTGAACTATATAGTTAGAGATAATGGTAAACAAGGAATATATAAAGACAAGCAAATTAATAAAAATCATAAATGAGAAAGTGATTGATGAAGGAAAGAGATCAGTAATGCAGTTATCGAAAGATTATATTACTATGAAAACATTTATAAAAATTGGTCTGAATGGTTAATGATATTTAAGGGAAAATATAAAAACATTTTTTTACAGTGGTAGTATGATGTGAGAAAAGTAGAGAAAAATGTAAAAGAACATATAACCATTCATTGGAAGATTTAAAACATAGTGATAGAAAATACTTTGACAAAGAAAGAAGTTATATGAAAGAAATAAAGAAAAATACAGGAATTGTTGTATAAGCAAAGATATCTTTTACAACGAAAAAGAGAAGTAGTATTGTATCACTAAAGCAGATTAGTAAAGGAAGATGTTAGTCTAATGAAAGAAATAAAAAAAGTAAAAGGAGAAATATAAAGAACTCAGGAAAAGATTATGAATAGTATAGTGCACTAAGTACAAGAAATGTTTAAAAAAGAAAAAAAGTGAAAAAAACCCAAAGTAAAAAAAAGTTAACAGAAAAAGAGAATAAAGAGTTGGAAACAAAGATTTCTGTAAATGAGCTAGACAATGTATTCGGACAAGTACATAAAGATTTGACTGCAAGGCCAGATGGAATAGGGTATGAAATGTGTAACAATTTAAGGGATTGGCAGAAAAAGACTTTGAATGAATGGTTAAGTGAAGGTTTTATGTATAAAGAATTATGTAGTAGAATACTTAAATCCAATGAAAATAGAAAGATAGAAGACAATTAAAAAACTGGAGACCAGCAGTATTGAATAATAATGATTGTAAGATCTTTATGAAATTAATTCAAAAGAGATTTGAAACTAAAATATAAAATATTATGGTAGATAGTATATGTAGTATAAAGGGGAAGGTTTGTCAAGAGCTATTAACGATGGTTAGATAAATTGTGGATGACATTATGAATAGCATTGGAAAAGCAAACATTGTGATAGGAAACCTTAATAAAGCATTTGATACAACTAGACATGAAATTATGTATGTAGGCATATAGTAGTAATGAAGTAAAAATTGATTAAGCCAAGAGGTACATATGAAGAGTGGTGTAAGACAAGGATGCCCAATGAGAGTTGTGTGATGGTATGTGAAATAAATTATAAAATAAAGGAGGAGAGGTATATGACACCTGAAGGGTAAAGAATTTCAGTTCTGTTAACATTTGCAGACGATATTATAATAATTGCAAAAAAAATTGGGATAAAAGTAGTAGTAGTTCGCACAAATAAGTGTGTAGAGGTGATAGGGATGAGTTTAAATAAAAAGTACAGTTTTAGGTGATGTTGAAAATCTAGGGGGTATGTATTTTACGATGAATGAAATGTTTATGTTAGGCTTAAAGTTTAGGCATAAAGATACCAGTAGATTTCAATGGGAAAACAATAGAAGAAATAAAACAAACATTTTTTCTGGAGAACATATAAATTATCATTCAGAAATAAAGCTTATTTGATAAATTCATTACTTATGGGAAAATAGCATACTTAGCAGGTGTACTTATGTTGCCAACAGTATTTGAAAGTGAATTATTGCAGATATTTTTCACTTATATGGGCTTCTAGATTAAATTCAGTCAAAAGAGTTTTGTATGTCAGTAAATTTGAAGGAGGTTTAAGGTTAATTAACCCGTGGTGTATGCTTCTTCATTAAATTTGTACAAAGTGTTAAAATGGATACATGAAAAAGATGAGAGAGTAGTAGTAAAATTGTAAAAATATAAGTATGGTAAAAAAAAAAGAAAAAAAGAGTGTATAAATGAAGAAATAGAATGTAACCAAGAAAAAATAATTTTGTGGAAAATAAACACTGATTATATAGAAAAAGATAGAAAAGTATGGTATAAGAATGTAATGATAAAATATTACTGTGTGAAACCATGCGAAAATCTAATAAATTAAAAAATTGAAACTATAAAAATAAGAGGCAAATGGTGTAATCAGAAAGTAGAATGTCAAACGATTTTTGTGGAGACTAGTAATAGAAAAATTACCAGTAAAAGGAAATATGCCATACAAAAAGAAAAGTGATAGATCATGTTTACATTGTCAAGAAGAAGAAACTACTCAACAAGTGTTTTGAACTGTAAAAGAGTAAAAACGTTATGAGGAAAAAACATGTAAAGAGGAATTTTTGAAGATAAATTAAGTGGATAAAATAAACATGGATGTGATTAAAATATGGCTATTATAATAATAGAAGTAAAGAATATATTAAAAGAAGAGATCGGTTATTTTTGTGTCATATGGGTTATATGTAATAAAAGAATAAATTAAATTGTATTTAATGGTAAATGTATTTTAGCAACAATTTTAAGTAAAATTAGATGATGTTTATGTAAAAAGGAGTGGAGTCTAACAGGGATGAAAATTTAGTATGGATTTTAAGGAAAATTATGAATGTGTATAAATTTATCTGTATATTTGTAAATATGTTGTAAATAAGAGTTTTTTTTGTATATAAGTAAAGGACCCCTACCCTTTTTCAGTAGGTGCCGTGTGATCTTTTATATCCACCTAAGCTACGACCAACACAAGCAGATGGAGCCTCAGTTAACGTCTCTTCTGAAAGACAGCATACTCTAGTGCAGCTCACCTTACCCTGCACTGCAGTGTCAGCAGTCGGTCTACCTGATGTGGGAATAGAACCAACAGCGTTCTGCACTAAAGGAGTGTGTGCTACCTGTTGTGCCACTGACACTGCATATTTTCCAAATAGTCATGCTGTACAAACAGTGAGTAACTAGCCCAGCTCTCACTGTGCTTGCCACAGTCTGCACATGGCATGCTGTTTTTCTTAACACAGTAGAAAAACACAAGATTTAAGCCAAGTTTCTCATGTTTCACCTCAAACTCTGGTAATGTTAAATATTCTTTGTGTGGATCACTACTGCACTCAAATTCAATCTGCTGCAATCTGACATCTAACGTTTGGCCAAACTTTGAGATGAGCACCCTTCCCTTATGGCCTGGCTGACATTGTCATACCCCAGACGCATTCAGGTACTTGATATAAAGGTAACATCTTGCCCACGCCAACTTTGCTTCTTTCTTGCCACATTTGCTGTTGTGTAGTGTCCTGTTAGGCACAGAGAGTACATTCATAAGTCCATTGGTCCAGAGCAGAGCAGATAAGTACCTCTTTGGAAATCTTTGTTTCACTTTCTGTGTAAAACCTTTTCTTATGTGGGGTTGTCTAAAAAGATTATCTAAGTTTCTATAAGGCATATACCCAGTTTGGAGGTTAAATGACTTACACAACCCTTGTGTTTATTGCTTGGGGTTAGAACACAACTTCTGTAACTGTATGTAATATGTGGCAGGGATTCAGATCAAAGACTATCGCGACCAGACTTAAAGCTTTCCAAAAAGAAACTAGTGACATTTTAGGTAAGTTTGCCATGGCTTTAGACTTGAATGCTGTTGTAGCCAGGCTATTGCTGGTACACCATTGCAAGCCTCCATATTTTTGGCTTCTAGTATGTCCGACCAGATCAAGCAACCACCAAAGAGGGTGACCGTGCATGAGACCCAAACATCTGTTGCAGAGTACTCATTGTTGTACAAGGGGATGACAGTATCTCCTTGCTGATAGCTAGGGATGCCTCCCCTAGGGCTTCCGAATCATTTATGACCACCTATTATCAGAAGACCCAGGTCTTTGAGGTCTGTACCAGGCAGGAACTGCTGCTTGGTGGATCAGCAATCTATAGCCCATACCTCCCTCCCAAGATTGGGTTCATGCTGTCTCAGGGATTTTCTTACATTTCCTACAAAGTTTAAAGTCTGATGTAACACTACCTTTGTCTCTGGCTCTGGAGTCCTGCCTCTCAAAAAGAATAATGAACAGTCTCCTATGTGAGACTTAGACTCACTGAATTCAGAAGCAGACCTAGATCATAAGTTATAAATGTGTTCCCCATCCTCTGACAAGTAGTGAGGAGAGATGACCTGTTCGTTAGAGATGCCCTTGGCTTAATCACAGAGCATTTGCCGTGACAAACTCTCAAGGCATCAAATTCCTAGAAAATATCTATGAACCTTCCCAAGACTGTGCCTGTCCAGACCCATAGCTCTTCCTGTGGCCCAAAAAGCTGTCATGGATACTTTTGATGCTGCTTTCCTTCAGCAAGAGTACCAATACTCTCTGTTTAAGAGGTCTGACCATTTTATGTAGGGTATAGGACCCTAATAGGTTCCTTTTCAAGAATCTCATTCCGGATGCAGACACAATGTCCCTGGAATCTGCTAGAAGGGCTAGGTCAGCTCCAGGTGAGAGCACTCACCCTAATGACTGGGAGAACAGATTATTAGATGGGTTTTGAAAGGAAGTGTGTCCTTCTGCTATCCTGGCATTTAGGACTTTAAATTGCCAAACCTGCATTTTAAAATATCTAAAAATCATATTTTTAAAAGGTAAGGAGTATGTCCACAAGTGACTTACAAACAGATTTGAGGGAATGCTGGACAAAACCATAAATGATTTCCTCCTTTTCCAAGTGCAGACTTCATCGTAACTGGAGAAGCAAGCAGTGAAATGTGATTATGATGCTGCTGATGTAATTAAAGGGCTACTGCTGTCAGGTTAGTAATTAGTAGACATCCTTGGCTAAGGACCCAGTCCTTGTCTGAGGATGTGAAGAGACAGCTTCTCAGTAGCCTGTTTTTATAGTCTTTGGTTATAACTTATTCAAGAAACTAGAGGATGAATGAAAGACCATGGTGTCAGTGAGGTACATATTTCAGTCTTCTCTCCTGACATATAATAAGAACTACCTTGTTAAACAAGGACCCTTATACTGGATGCAGATCAAGGGCAAACAAGCCGTAGGTAGTAAAGCTATTAAGGGAAAAAAAGTGGTAGCTTGAGGATAGAGGGGAGGTATGGAGCCCGTAAGGTCCCACTCCAACAAACAGCAATTGTGACTACATAAGGATCCTCCTCCTCAAGTCCCCAAAACTTCATCTCAGCTTTCTCCCATCCTGCCTTTATAGACAGAAGGCTGATTATCCTCTTGTGTTAAGCAGTGGTTTGTCATAACAACAGACCAATGGGTTCACAACATATTATCCAGATAATACAACCTCTAGTTCATGACCATGACATAGAAGAAGAGAATTTCCTCAGTACCAGTAGATCAGGTGCATGTAGTAAAGCATATCATGGCAGAAATGTTGGCCCAGTATTCCACAGAGGAAGTGCCTCCAGAACAGAAAGGAAGAGGTTCTACTTAAAGTTGTTTCTGGTACCAGTAAAGGATAGCCTCTGAAACAATAATAAAATTTAAAAAAGAAGACCAGCCTCTGGAGACTCATTCTAAATGTTTCAAAACCAAACACTTCTGAAAATCCAAAAAGTTCAGAATGCATAACCTGCAGGTATTGTTCTCACTTTTGAGCTCTCAAGCATCCCTGGTTAACACTCAACCTTAAGGATACCTTTCTTTATGGACTAATCTTCAAAGATCACAAGCAGCATCTAAGGTTTGTGGCAGAGTAACATGCTTTACTAATTTGACATCATTGCCCTTTGATTTTGCACTCAGGCAATCTACAAATGCCTGACCCCAGTGTTAGTACACTGCAGAACCAGGGGTATATACATTTATCCCTACCTGGGCAGTTATCTGATGTGGCTGATTTCCTAAAGGATATACAGAAGGCCCTAGATTACACTTTGCAATGCCTGAATAGTTTAGGTTTCACTGTCCACTACCTAAAGTTTAACCTGAGCCCGGCTCAGAAGACAGGGTTCCTAAGGGTACTCCTGAAAATGAATTCATTTAGAGTCCTTCTGTCAGCAGAGAAGTTGGAGGCCCTAACAGCCTTCTTCAAAAGTATGGCAGACCAGCCCAATTGGGCTTGCCTGACAGATCTTGAACATTGTAGGTTATATAGAATCAGCTGTCCTAATCATCCTCTAGCCAGGTTACACATTTAGAAATAAAAGTGGCTCCTGGGGAACACATGGCCAGCAATCAAAACCACTAGATAAATGCACACCATTGTTGCCTTGTATGAAAAATAGAACTGGGCAAGTGGGTGAACCATATTTGAAGAAACGGGAATGCCTTTAAACCATCAGGTCACAACTAGATTATAAACACAGATGCATTAGCTAACGCCTGGAGTGTGTCTGCACCTTAGACCTTAAGGTGTTGTACTCATTGAACTCTCAGGAATGAGCACTGTGCAAAGTCTTAAAATAAATATTAGCAGTCATTTATGCATTGAGTGCATTCAAGACAATTTGAGTGCCAAGGACTCAGACTTTGATTACAGATATCAGAGTGATGTGGTATATGAACAATTGGGCTGGGGGGACTTGCTCATTAACATGTGCAGGATAGTCTTGGAGGCCTGGGACCAGACCATGCAATGCAAATTGTATGTGATAGCCTCATACATATCCCCACAGGAGAACTCCATGGTTGTCCAACTGAGGAGGATTTTTGTGTACCAACAGGAGCAGATGCACCACAGAAAAGCATGAGACCTTACCAACAGCTAGGATTTCCCAGAGATAGACCTCTTTTCTTCTCTACTAAACAAACAACTGAGGAAATCCTGTCTAATGTACAGGATTGAGGTTAGGGGCAGGAGTAGAGTGAGGGCTAGCACCACCTTACCCATGTTTGCTGACCCTAACCCCGCTACTGTCTTTACCTGCTAACCCCAACCACACACATTGAGGTACTAAACGCTCTTTTCCTAATAGTAGCCATAAATGTGATGCACACACACCCACACCTACTCACTCCAGTACACAAGCTCAACACTGAAGCTATTCCTTTCCCTCACTCCTACTCTAACCCTCGAGCACTTGCTCATGTGTACCCATGCATGCATGAATGCATGCACACATTCAACCTAGATGATTAAAGTTTTGTTGTAAATGAAAGTTTTGACATTACTGCCTACCCACCCACTTTCCTTACAGTTGATGTTGCAGAATTCGATTCTTCATTCACTTGGCAAATAGTATATTTCATCAGTTCTGACAAAGAAATGACATTTGTTAACCCACATATTTGATCAATGGTATATTTATATGTAAGCCACTCTGATGGTGTAAAGGATAAATCCTTGACTATGGCCTAGCTAGCCTTGGTTTGATTAGCAGCTCAGACATCTGATAGAGAGATAGGGACAGATGTGTATGCCCTTTTTGGTGGGTGGGACAGTGCTAATTGATGGTGCTGTGTGAGGGGAGGCACGGTGCATACAGAGTTTGTTGATGAGCGGAGGGGGAGTGAGGAAACAGAAGTTTGTAGCCTATAACAGAACCCCCCCCCCCCAGACAAAAGCAAAGAAGCCAAACTTCCGGATGTCCTTAGGATCCATGACCATTTATCCCTATCTGGGCAGTTATCTGATGTGGCTGATTTCCTAAAGGATATACAGAAGGCCCTAGATTACACTTTGCAATGCCTGAATAGTTTAGGTTTCACTGTCAGCTACCTAAAGTTTAACCTGAGCCCAGCTCAGAAGACAGGGTTCCTAAGGGTACTCCTGAACATGGATTCATTTAGAGTCCTTCTGTCAGCAGAGAAGTTGCAGGCCCTAACAGCCTTCTTCAAAAGTATGGCAGACCAACCCAATTGGGCTTGCCTGACAGAGTAAGTCCTAGAACTGGTATGGACATAAGGCGCTTGGGGCCAGGCTGGTAAAAATTATGTGCAGGGGAGACCAAAAAAATTAGTATAATTGCATGATTTTATTTTCTTTTTCTTTGGACAGAAACATAAAGATTCATGTACTTTCCCCTAAAAACATGTCATGGCTCAACAAAAGTACATGTTATATATTTTCTTTACATTTCCATACAACTGGGATATAAACTCTTTCAGCAGGTCTATCTGTCCAACTCTGTAGTTCTCTTTCTTCCTCCTGATGTCTTCTTCCAAGTCATTATTCATTCAGCTGTCTCTCTTCCCCAGCCACTGCTTTTGACATCGTCCCCATCAAAGAAGGGTGACCAGCACTCTGCTTCAGCTTGCCACAGCCCTTTGTTATTTACATTGTTAATTGTTTCATTAAACAAACCTGCTATAGTTAATAGAGCAAAGGTCGTCTCTGCTCATAAAGCAATATTCCCATTTTAAAATTATATCGTCACTTTAGTGGCCAACACAACCAAAGTTCCTCTCTTTTTTTTTTTTTTTTTTTTAGAAAGCACCTCTTGTTTGCAATAATCATTCTGTTGCCCACTGTAGACATCAAATATAGCACTGGTTTCTTTTATTTAGGCAATTTGTGTCGAGATACACCATGTTATGCTACAGTGTCTCCCCCAGCTTACATCCTTTGATTTCATACTTGCTGGATGGACTGTATTCCCTCGGTACTCCATCTGCATTGTAGTTTAAGCCAGATCAATGTGTTACATTGACTCTGACTGGTTGAAGTGAAATAGTCCACTGAGAGAGCTTGCAGTTATGCCACATGAGGGGAACATAGTCATTTGTTAATGTGATTTCTCTGCTTGTAGATTGTGTTTATGGAAGAGAGACTGTTTTTGTCACTAAACTTTCCCTTTCAGCCATTGGAGTATTTTGCTTTCTAATTTACTTAACTTGTGACTTAAGTAGAATTCAGGGTGCTCATACCCATCCCAGAGCTGTGAGAACACTGCCCCCAAGCTCACCTGTGATGCATACACAGTAAAATATGGAGACAGTGGCACAGGCTCCGTGTATAGTATTTCCTTAAAATGTTTAAAAGCAATATGTTATTATCCTATCCCATCATCCATTTTGCTGTTAGTGGCACTTTCACTTCTGTGAAATCAAAGAGCTTGCTTTTGTGGCAAAATGGAGTACAGACATCAGGTAGTACCCAGCTAACCTCAAGAATGACATTTTTATTTATTTTTTGCCTGGTATAGTCCACTTCAGTGTTGTATCACATTTCTGTTTTGGAGGCTTGACCCCCCCCCCCCCGAGTATTATCTATGCCAAACACTTCACCTCTGTCATGCCTGTTCTGCTTTTAGAAGCATTCTGTGTCATCTTCTCTAGTTCATTATTAGACTGTCCTTTGCCACCAGTCCTTGGAATGAAGCAGCAATGGCCTGCAGTAACTGTTCTACAATTGCAGTAATGGAAATAGACCAACACACAGGTGCACTCAACAGACAGAAAAACAAACTCCAAGTGTATCTCACAAGACTGTCTCTCTCAATCATATTGGGGAAAAAAAATTTGTTCCAGCAGTTCTGTTCTCTCAAAGTGGATATATTTTTTGCTCAAAACAGGTTGGCTTTATTGTAGGCAGTGAAAGGTACAGTTTTAGGACTTCTTGAGGGAAAAGTGTGCAAAAAAGATGCCCACTGTAATCCACCAATGTGGAATATTAAAGGCAGCAGGTATTCCAGTCTTAGAAAAGCATTGTAGTTTATTGCACAAAAATATAAAGATGCAGATTTGTCTCAAAATAAAAGGCTTATGATTAATAAAGTTTACACCAAGTATCTTCAGTACAGTCCTGTACAACTGGGATGCGATCTCTTTCAGTAGATCTCTCCTTGTCTCTCTCAGAATGTTTCAGTAGCTATTGATTCTGTCTTTCTATCTTCTGCCAGGTTTTTATTCACTCCTGATGTCTGTCATCCAGAGTTGCAGCTCTCAACAACAAATCCTTGTCCTAAAAGGGCCAGCAGTAGTTTGCATGAGCTTACCTCAGGCTTATTTTATACAGCATTGTTTCACTATGCAGACCTGCTGAAGCTAATACCATACAGTTTTTCTTTTCTGTTAAACAACATTCTCATTTTAAAATTATAGCAACACCCCCACAGCTTACTACAACAAAATTCCTTTCTGTGTTTAAAAAACACTTCTTTTGTACAATGACAGTTCTATTTACTCACTTTACACACCAAATATTCTGCATGTACTTGGAAAAGCAATATCCTTTTTCTATTGGCTCCTGGTCTGAGACTGAAATTCGTCATTGTTGATCAGTTCTTTTTTCTGGTTAACAAATTTAAATATGTAAATGCGGGTGTCTATAAACAGCTATATAGCTCTACACTGTGCCACCAAGTAACAGTTTCCTTAATGCCCGTTTCAATGAGGCGCATTTGACTCCTTTTTCACTGAAGCACAAAGAATAGGTGAATTGCACTTGTCCCCCGGGACCCATGATTAATTCTGTTCATAAAATTCAGTGGAGAAGATTTGATGATTAGTTATAGGGTTGCATTAGGTCAACTAATAAGCTAGACTGCAAAGTGACATACACTTGTCACTTGATATGGCACCTGTATCTCTGATGCAAACAGGTAACCTGTAAATGAACTTGTCAGAGATTTAGGATACATGGCTAGGCTTAAAAAGGCCTTTGTGGTCGTTAGCCTAGTTAATACCTGTGAACTTATATGTAGTGAATATATATATATATATATATATATATACATATATATATATATATATATATATATATATATATATATATATATGCATGTGTGGTTACACACACCTTCCTCTCACATTGGAAACCCAAAAGTGGATAGAACAAAAATGAAAATCTAATGCAAAATGTAAATATTAAAAAAGGGTCTGTAGGTTAATGTAAATATTAAAAAAGGTCTATAGGTTCATAGCATGATCCAAAAATATCTATAGGTTGATTAAGTTACTAAAACCAAAATAAACACATCAAGCCAGATTTTGTTCACTGTTGACTGTAATGGAAAAAAATATCAAACTAAGCATAAAACACCCTCCAAAAATATAATGACCACAGAACAACAGAAAGCATTAAATCTAGCCACAAAATAAAAATGCAGCCTTGTACAAATGATGAAAAAAAATTAGCCCATTTCCCTAATTGCAGATCTCTAAAATTTCTCTTTCCTTTTAGTAATAAGGAAAAATCTCTGATTTCAGTCTATTTTCCAGTATCTGTAACGAAATCAATGTTTTTGTATAATTTCCTTTCTGTCCTTTTGTCTTATATAACATCTATGTAAATTTTCATTCCTGCATATGTAAGCTATATTCTCTTGTTGTAACAATACTTTGAATCTTGCAATTTAATTATGTACTTCTATTGTGTATTGGAGCTTTTCTCCTCGGGCCTCTACTGAAAACGGATATGTATCCAGCTAGACCAGCCCGGTTAACAAATGTAAAATAAATAAATAAAATAAATTTCAGTTTGAGAGACAAAAGTAAATTAATCAAACATACAAGAACTTAGAATCCATACAACCGTAACTGTGAAACTCTAACATTCAGAGTCATGGACAAGTCCAGAAATAATTGGGGGAAAAATCCCCAAATCAGGGACAATACCATAAATTTTGAAAACTGGAAAAATAAAAAAAAATTACTTTTATTTTCTGAAATAAAAAATATCTTTGGCTCTTAATGGTTGTCACTTTATAATTATATTCCACTATCTTTCACTTAAAGTCACCAATTTTAGGAGGAACGGAGCAAAATGTTAAGCCAAAAAAATCAGGTGCATCCCTGAAAATCAGGCCAGCCACTATAAGAACCCCCTACCTAAATCAAAGCATGTAATTAAGTCAGTGAAAAATCTAAAACAATGCAAAACTGACCAAAACGCACAGAAATAAATAAAATGTACTAATGTTGCAAATGCTGGTAAAATATGAGAAAAACAAAAATAATCACAAAACATAAAAATAACTTTTGATATTTGAAAAATACATTTCAAAGTGCTGTCCTATGCAGCTATTGAAAAACAGAATGAAAGTGAAACTTGACCTGTGATTACCCGATAGTAAAAACAAAAAGCAGAACAGTTGCATGCATAAAATTACACACACACACACACACACACACACACACACACACACACACACACACACACACACACACACACACACACACACACAAAGCTGCAGCCATTTAAATGAATGGAAAGCAGTGGAAAAAAAGTCAAACATCTATGATAGATTATATATGGGGGTATGGGATGTAATAAATTGTTTTTAAAAAAAGTTCAACCCCCCAGCCATTCAGATTAATAGTTAACAGAAAAAAAAGTGGGATGTGTGGACTGTGTGACCTGTTTGTGACTGGAGGTTGCACGAGTCAACATGAAGCTTATTCTCAAAACCAAAGAATATTGAAAAAAAAGTATTAATACTGAGGTAGGTAGAAGAGTTTACTGTAATGTCTAGGTTAATAAGCATTTAAGGGAATGTGCTGTTCATGTCCATGTTCCAATCTGCATTAGGCAGAGCCCCTCACTAACACACTTCGAGAAACCTTGACAAGTGGATGGGAAACAGAAAATTTACCCCGGGGATCACTGCAGTGGCTGTGCTGGACAGTGGCACAGGGAACTAATGGCTCTGCTGGACAGAGGCACAGGGAACTAATCTAAGGGGGTGGCGAAAGCCAACACATTCTGGCTAGACTTATAGATGTCCTCGGGCAGATAGCCTAATACTTACCTATGAGCCTATGTTAAATTGTTTTGTAAAGTCAAGCCATATTTGTTAACGAACTCTTGATACAATTTGTTTAGGGGATTTTAATTATGTGTTAAGAGAAATGGAGATGGCAGACAAGAGGAAGGCTGGGGGAATTATGAAAAGCTGGAAGACAAGTTAGCAGAATTAAGTAATTTGATCAAAGAGGACTACCTGTAAGGAAAAGGAGAAATAAAGATGACTTCTGATTTTATTTTAGTGAGCAGGGAAGTGGAAGAATGTTAAAGGTAGATATGTACATGTTTTCAGGCAGTAGAATAGTCATGTAACATTGGTATTAGATTAAGGAGTTATAGAGAAGAGAATTTTTAGAATAAATTCAGAAATATGTGGAGTAGGTGTATTGTGGTATATTAAGCAGTTATGGGTGGAGCAGTTGAATTTGAGTGGATTTTATGAAGCATGATCAGTATGGTGGCTAGTTTTGAAGGAGAAAGGTCTGGAATATAAAATACAGGTTAGGAAGGAAGAGTGAGAAAGAATGTCAAAGTTAATTAGGAGAGTACATAGAGAGAGAAAACTAGTTCTGATTGTGTGGGAAGGAAGATGATATCCAGAGGAGCAAGGAAAGAAAGAAGGCATGGAGAAGAATTCAAAGGGCTGTCATACAGAGAAGGAAGCACATTTTATTTACATGACAGCAGGCGGCAAATCAGTGGCAAGACCACATCTGGAATTCTGCGTACAGTTTTGAAAGTTTTAAAGTGTAAAGACTTTAAGCTGGTAGTGAATATACAGAGGAGGGTTACTGAAGAGCTTGAAGGATGAGGTTTTATATGACAAAAGGGTACAAGCATCAGATTTGTATGGTCAGAAGAAGAAAAAAGAAAGTCATTAACTTTTTTGCATGGGTTAATAAATGTGGAGGGGTGAAAGAAAGGGCAGGAGGATGCATGGACAGTACGAGTAGTGTGGAAGAGTTAAGTCTGATATTTTTCCCCCTGAGAGATTGTGAATTGAATGAACTGTTGAGAAGAGAGCCCATGACTAGACAAATGTTTTGATCTAATATTGCCTCACTAATGGGTTCAGATCCAGTCTCTGATCTGACTCTGCCCCATATACTAGACTTCAGATCCAACTCTCAAGCTCATCAGTCTACCCATAATGCTGTATTCCATCCTCATTGCCTCAGATCTCATTTACCACCATTGTGGTTAGACACAGGTCCTGCTCTCGAGTATAGTAGTCAATTTTTCTTTTAATAGTTAAATCCTGTATAGTTCTTAAAAAAAAAAATGTTTTTTCTCCTATATCCTCCCTCTCAGTGGTCACTGGCATTAGGATTTTCCTGCATTTTTCTTTGAATCTCTACAAAGTTTTTAGTAGTTTTTGCACCATCGTTGGTATTTTTTCCCTTTACCTGTCAGGTGTTTTCCTTATTTACCATAGCTGGTATTTTTCTTCCTTCTTCCCTTCTTCCAGGCTGTTTTTGGCTTAATATTACCTTTTTTGTTAATTTCTAAATAAGTTATTTTTCTTTAAAAAAAAAAAAGTTGTTTTCATAATTAATCATTTTTTTCTCCTTGTAACTGTTGGATAAACCAACCAGATTTAAAAGTGCATTTCTTGTGGGCATTAGATCCCAAACTCAGATGCCCAAAAGAAGTGTGTTCATTGTTTAGGAATGGACCATATTAACACACTGTCCTGTTTGTGCTACTTTTAATCCAAGAGCATTATTGGACAGGCGTAATAAGCTCATCCTTAAAGGGTTACTTCCTGCTTCTTCTAGGGCTCCAACCCTCTGTAAAATATCCAAAAACATTTCTTCAGATTCCAGGAAGAGGTCTCCTCTGAAATCCTCAAGGGCTTCCTTGGAGCTGATGGAAAAAAAATAGAAAAATTTCTGAGACAACCTCCTTGGATCCAAACCCATCCTGTGATTGGAAAGGGTCAGCTCCTATAGTCATATCCCCCTTACTGTCTACTTCTTCTTCAGATCCTAAGTCCTTGGATCTGAAAACCAATTTAGCTCACAGAAGCCGTAACCCAGAGTATACAGTAAAACCTATTTCTCCTCCTCTGCCCAATCAATTATTCCAGACTCTCGACCCCCTACCACAGTGTCTTCTAGGTCTTCCAGAAGTCTGTCACAGATGGATGTGGATAGGATGATGCATAAATTCCTCAGAGCTCAGATCAAGATGGAATTTCTTTCCAGTCCCACCCCCTACTGGATCCATGAGTGTGCCTATGATGTCCATTGTTTCTCACTCTCCGATTTGACCCATGGATTTGGAGTCTCAGGATCCGAGATCTCAGACAGTTTTGGCGTCGGATCCAAGACGAGTTCCTTCCTCTACTCTGATGATTTCCCTGATGGGTTCTGCTGTGATATTCTCTTTTCAGAGCGGGTCTCAGAGACAAGATGCTGGCGCTGGATCTGAGGGGTTGGGTTCAGCTCCGTTTTTGTTGTATCCATCCTTTCTTCGTGGAGCCTCGGCCCTGGACAGCATGGACCTACCCCCTTCGGAAGGCTCAGCTTTGGGGGAGGGGTCCCCTGGTCCCTTGATGTTCAAGGTGGTAGAAAGGGCTTTCTTTTTCATAGAGAACTGTTGTCTCGTGTCTCGGATCCTGTTCTCTATCCCTTTTTGGCTCAGAGCTCTGAGTCCATCAGATCTTCTCCACAGGGACAGAGTTCCACTAGAGGAACTCCCCCTTTCTTCTGATAACCTCCACTGAACATCCCACAGAGGAGGTCCTTCAGAAGAGGATGTGTAAGATGATACACACAGGCTCCCACATGGAGTCTCTCACGGAAGACACTGATTTTGGTGAGGGAGAAGGATCCCCCAGATCGCCACCTGATGATATCTCCTTTGGAGATATTCTAGAAATCCTTAAGCAGAAGGGTGGCTGGTTGTTCCAAACTCCTCCTCCTGAAGAATCAGTGTTTGTGGAGGCTTTTGCTGCTGGCCTATGTACGTTTTGGGTGACCCCCCCCAGCGCACCTGGTTTCCCACTGGACGCTGTCAAGAGCCCATTCCCAAGCACCCAGACAAATATTTGGCTCCTCCATCAGACTGTTTTCACTGGAGCAAAGGAGACCCGGTTGATGCTATGGTGGTGGCAGCTGCCACTAAAAAAGAGCTAGCTGAGCAGAGCTCTTCTGCTATCCCTGAAGAGGAAGTCCAGCTTTGAGCAGATTTGGAAAGTGAGTGTTCACCTCAGCTACCCTCACACTGTTTGTTTGTCTTTTCAGCTTTTCCCGGTTAGGGGTTGCCACAGCGGAACTCCGGTCCACTAATGATTGTCAGTCTATTTTTATGGTGCCAAGTTGCCAGCCTGACACCCAACCTTCAGAGAAGGCACGCCTATTCACGCATGTCTTTCGGAAGCCACTCGACCACGAGGAGGACATGCAGACTCCACACAGAAGGCACTCCAGCCAAGAATCGAACAGGAGAACCTTTTGCTGTTAGGCAACAACGCTACCGCTGTACCACCTCGGAATCACTTAATTATTTGGCACATTTTACTAGACTGCAGAGAGCTTTAACTAAAGAACTATCGAATTCTCTCTCTGAGCCCATGTCTGCTGAGGATTTTAAAAGGACTTCCTCTCAGCTGGTCACTGTTTTGTCTATTTCAAATGCGTCAATGAGGTTAATTATTCACTCAGCTTAGGGTACCACATGAGCAGCCGGTTCAGGTATTGCCTTAAGGAGAGATGCCTGGATGCAGCTATGCGACTTTGTGGAGCCCATTAAGATATCTTTTGTTAATGCTCTATTTGATGGCACATCAGTGTTAGGGCCATCAGTTAAGGATATACTTACCCACACGAACAAGAAGGAAAGACCCTGTCTGCCATGGGAATCAAGTTTTCTACCCCTCAACAGACCTTTTCCAGAAACCAAAGAGGTGGTAAGACGTAGTTCCATAAATTTCAGGGACCTTTCCAGGATTCATGTGAGGATAACACTCCAGTGGCAGAGGAGGACGTTTTAATGGTAGACGTAGCCCTAGAGGCAGAAGAGGCCTGCAGAACCAGGGCTTTAGAGATTCATTTTCTGACAGGCCATTTCAGCACTCCTGAAGTGCTCCCCGACTGTCCAACTCTGGAGAAAGTCAGGGGTTTTTGCACTTAGACACCTGGACAAACATCACAACCGACTTATGGGTGCTAAGAATAATATCCAGATGTTATTTCATAACCTTTTCCCTTCTTCCTCATTGTTGAAGGAAGAAACTTCCTGGCATCCCACCCAGTCAGAGGAAGGAAGCAGCACAAGAAATAGAAAAGCTGCTAGAAAAGAGTCTTCCAGAAGGTTTCACCTGACCAGATAGGATTCAGAACTTGCTCATGTATCATTTTAATGCCAAGAAAACATGGGATCTCAGACCATTTTGGATCTAAATAGTTTAAATCAGTATATGAAGAAGGCAAAGTTCTGAATGGTCACATTTCAGTCCATCCTGCCCCTTCTGCATAAGGATTACTGGATGTGCTCTTGTAGACCTTCAGGATGCTTACTGATGATCCAGAAGGCATCTTTGCATTTGGCTGGGAGGCAGTAATTACCAGTTCAGAGCTCTGCCCTTTGGACTCGCCACATCCCCAAGGGTGTTTACCACGTGCATGGCAGTGGCAGAAGCTCACTTAAGGCTCAAGGGATTCTAAGTGTTTCCATATCTAGATGGCTGACTCCTCACCGCTCCCCTCCAGGCATCATCTTCTACAAGTCAGGAACAATTTGTTCCAGATTTGCAACACTTTGGGCATTTCAATCAGTTTTGCCAAATCACACCTTACTCCAGTTCAGAGCCTGGAATTCATCGGAACGCTTTTGAATATTATGACTCGGGTGGCATATTTAGCTTTCCACAGCATTGCTTCTTTAAGACTTCAGATACAGGATATCATCTCTCATCCTTCTCCTCCAACAAGGTTAGTGCTTCAAGCACTGGGGTCCGTGTCAGCTGCCGTAGTACTGCTTCCCTTCGCAGTGCTGCTTTATGCGAATTCTCCAATGGACCTTAGTTGTACAGTGATCCATTCTACATCAGCCCCTGTCTTCTTAAATAAAACTCACCCTAATTTGCAAGTGCCACATTCGTTGGAGGACTCAGTCTGAAGATTTATTTATTTCATAGGTTCATAGGTTCATAGGTTTATACTAGGCTATCTGCCCTAAGGCATTTATAAGCCTAGCCCAAATTTTTGTGGCTTACGCCACCCCTTATATGAAAAAATACTGTGCCCATTAGTTTGTTGTGCCTCTGTCCAGCAGTGACACAGAGATGATTCCCGGGGTAAACCTACGATCTCCCATCCACAGGTCTAGATTTCTCTTGAACAGAGTCAGCGAGGTGCTCTGCCTCACATGGACCGGGATTTTATTCCACAGCATAGGGAGTCTCTGAGTTTGATTACCGAGGAAGTCCATTTTCAGTGGAGGCCCCGGGAGAAAAGCTCGAAAATACATATTACAGTATAGATGTAGAAGTATAAAAGATACATTGTATAGAATGGTTTACAACATATATACTTTCAGTATCACACATAGACAAAAATCATTATGGTTGATCTTGAGGGTTATACAGGTTCATTCATGAAAACACTCTAGTAAGGTATGTGTGGAAACACTTTGCATACACACCATTAAAATAAAAGTAGAAAAACATTTTGCATGCACTCATTTAAACTATGATGCTATTTACAATATTTATACAATAGTGTCATGGGATAAGTAGCTGTAGGAGTTATGGAGAGCTTAGATACACTTATAGTAAAGTAGCTATGGGAGATTTATAAGCTTAGGAGCCTAGGAGAAAAAGAAAAAACACCTAGGGGCATCTGTTCTGGGCAGACTCTTTGTTCTTCAAAATCCAGTTGCCAAAGTGACCACGGACACTTCCCAACTGGGGTAGGGGTAGTATTTCTTGGGAAGGATGGTCCAAGCCATGTGGTTACCCCCAAGAGACCAAGTTGCATATCAATGTTCTAGAGATGAGGGGAGTCCTTTTAGCATTGCAGGCACTTCAAGATTCTCTCCCTCTGGGGACTATTGCAGTTCAGACAGATGATATGTCTGCAGTCTGGTACATCAGCACGCAAGGAGGAACCCAATCTTACACCTGTGTAGAGAGGCCATGAGAGTGTGGGAATGTGCGATCTCTTCAGAACATTTTTTAATCTTAATGCACATTCCAGGGAATACCAATGTGCTGGCAGACAAACTGAGCAGATCTATTCTGATACCTCATGAGTGGTCTCTCAACCAGTCAGTAGTGAATATTATCGTCACGCATTGGGACCAACCTTGATGTGACCTATTTGCCTCTCCTTTCAACAATAAGTACAACAAGTACTTTGTTCTGATCCCCCCTCAGAGGGAGTCAGAGAGAAATGCCCTGCTTCATGCTTGGCCCTCTGGTCTCCTTTATGCTTATACTCCTCCTCTTCCACTGCTTCCAGAATTCTTATAGAAAGCTAGCAGGCTGAAGAGCTCTTTAATCCTCATTCCCCCTTTCTGACCCAGTCAAGTTTGGTTCCCCTTCCTACGGTCTCATCTTCGTTATTCTCCATGGATACTGGAACCTCATCAGAGTCTCTTATCTCACCAATTGGGGATTCAACATCCCAACCTTGTAGTCCTCAGAGTAACCGCATAACTTATACTCTTCCAGTAAAACTGATACCGTCCAGGCCGTCATCCCCAGTTTGCGACATTATTTTGACATCACAAAAAAACATCCATCAAGAAAGTGTTTAGGAACAATTGGAAAAGATTTTCTGTTTGGGCTTCTAACCAAAACATCGACCCTTTTTCAGCCCCAACTTCTACAGTTCTTTATCGTGCAAACCTTTTTAATGAAGGGGTTAGTTTTTCTACAATTAAACTTCAATTGGCAGCAATCTCTAATTTCCCTTCATGAACTAAATCTTTCTCCTTGGATTCTTCTAGGTTGTGTAAAGCTTTTATGAAGGGCATTTTTCTGCTCAGACCTCCAGTAGAGGATCCATCATCACCTTGGTACCTTACGGTAGTTCTTTGTGCTTTAATTCAGAAACCTTTTGAACCATTAGACACATGTGATCTAAAATTTCTGTCGTGGAAAACTGCCTTCCTGGTAGCAAAAACTTCAGCAAAAAGAATTTCTGAAATCCAGGCTCTTACCTTTCCTAAAGATAGATTTCTGTACGGACTAACCTTTCTTTAGTGCCTAACGTGGCTTCTGAAAATAACATCAACCAGTCCATTAATTTACCAGTCTCTTTTTTTTTCCAGTAAGGGAGAGTACATACTGTATCTCCTTGATGTATATAGGCAACTACATTTTTATCTTAACAGGACAAAACAGTTTAGAAAGTCAGATCAGCTTTTTGAATCTTTTTCCTTAAATCACCTGGGTCAATCAGTTTCTAAACTTAGAATAGCTAAATGGATTACAGACTGAATTTCATTAATTTATTCTCAAAAGGGCTTAGTATTACCAAAGCCTCACCGAGCTCATTGAACTCTGTCTTTGGCTACTTCATCAGCGTTTTGGTCAAGGACCTCTATTGAGATTTGTGCAGCAGCCACTTGGTCCAAACCTCATACCTTTATTTCACACTACAAATTGGACATCATATCCATAGGTTTATAGGA
Source organism: Protopterus annectens (assembly GCF_019279795.1). Taxonomy (NCBI): domain Eukaryota; kingdom Metazoa; phylum Chordata; order Ceratodontiformes; family Protopteridae; genus Protopterus; species Protopterus annectens. The sequence goes on from NC_056737.1 coordinate 1,402,593,110, forward strand.
TGATACTAAGCTATTGGCCCAGAGGCCCTTATAAGCCCAGTCAAGAATTTTGCCCATGTTCCCACAACATCAGCACCTGTTTCCCCTGTCCAGCATGGACACAGGTGGGAGCCCAGGGGTTTATTTTCTGTTTCCCATCCTGTCATCCAGGTTCCTCTTAAAGAGGGCTAGAGAGGTACTGTGCATGACATAGAGAGGGAGTCTATTCCATGGATGGGGAGCCTTTGGGACACAAATCTGTTCCCACCAACAAGTTCAGTTAATGTCACAGACTAGGTTGAGGCCTTGCGTGTGGGTTACGCGAGTGGAGTTTGACTTGCAGATATGCAGCAACTCCATCAAGGCTGGGTCTGAGATGGCCTTGTATGCCAGAAACAGGTCACCTCTGAGCAGTCTGTATGAGACTGAGTAGAGGGACAGGGCTTTTAGCCTATCTATGTAGGATAGGTGTTTGAGACCCTGGATTTTCCTGGTCAGGAACCTCTGTGGTCTCTCCAGCTGCTGCATGCGCTTGGCAAGGTACATGCCAAAGGAGGCTTTGTGCTTGATAATGAATGATAATCTAGAAATAGAACCTCCTTTAGTTCGGCAGTGCTCAGGAATATCCTTCCATGAGAGCCACCCAAGGGTTGCATAGCTGGGGACTCAGTCCCAGTAGTGAGGAAGAATGAAAAGGACAGCATCAGATTTATAAGTTTTGTACTCACTGTGATGATGTGAGGTATTGCCATTTGTGCCAAGGAGAATAGGGCAGTGCATGTTGTACCAGCATAATTGGCTGAAGTTTTATAAACGGTTTTGTAAATAATTTTCTGTCATTTGACTATCACACTGACCTGTACAAATGCTTATGTTCAAAATGTATCAGCAGTGTTACTATAACTGATTAAATGTTTGTGTAAACAAAGAATTCTGGAAGGGAAGAGTAGAAGTTTTTGAAATTGTTCTATAATTCTCAAATACTGCAACAGATCTTAGAAAAACACTCTGAGTCTGTACTCTGCCATAGTCATGTGATCATATGTGATGTCATTCTATAACCAGCAATGAGGGGGTGGAACTCGCAGATCAGCTTGTTTTGTTTTATATTCTTTGGAACAAAAGACAGGAACTCACAGATCAGCTTGTTTTGTTTTATATTATTTGGAACAAAAGACAGTTATAGTCAGTTCAGTGGAGTTCAGTTTAGGGGAAAGAACATCAGCTTAGCTTGTGGAAGTAGGCAGCTCAGCATCTAATTTTGCCTTGCTATATTAATTAAGTTAGATAGGGAACAGTTCTTCTTTAGACAGTCTGGAATTGCTGCGAGATTAGCTAAGTATTGTTTTTTCTGCATCTGCTTGAATCTGTCCAACTGTGTTATTTTTTCTGCCTGTGGTTGAAACTTTGATATTTATTGCATTTAATTATTTGATAATCTCATGCTTTCTATTATTTATTATTGAATATTTTTATACCTTTTATTGTGAATGGTCTTTTAGAGATTACTTTTAACATCTTGAGAGTACTTGTGCTTATTCTAGTGACGCCTTGGCAACTCCAAAAAGCCTTGCTGCTTGGGTTACACTCTACTATTTATGTTAATATTGATTTTACTTAGTATTATTGGTTAACCTTTTAAGAGCCTGACAGTGACTAGTTGGTGGCAGCATTGTTACCTTATTGTCTGGGCATAAGGGAGCACAGCTAGTAAATCTGTGCCAGCTTTTTCCAGGAGAGTGTGTGTGTGTGTGTGTGTGTGTGTGTGTGTGTGTGTGTGTGCGCGTGTGTGTGTGTCTGTGTCTCTTGGGAGAAATTCTGCTTGATGCAGACAGCTGCATTTGAAAATTACTGTGTAAAATCCATCCCTGTTTTAGTGACCAGCTCTCACCAGTGTCTGTGGTGAGGATTGAGGTTCCTTGATTATTGGCCCAGGGTAAAGAGAGACTGTGACACTCACCATAACTAGGCATCTATGTTGTCCATTTTCATTCTAGCTCACCTTTCCTCCCTACGAGGATTCTGATGCAGATGAATCCATTCCCTCTGCCTCTCCTCCTGAGGATATTTCTTTCGGGGAAGTTCTACACTCCATGAGAGAGCATTTTCAGTGGCAGGGCCAGGACTTCTCGGACTCCAGGAAAAGGCTTCGGACCTTCCTTAAGTTACCCCAGCACAGGCCTTTAGCTATTCCCCCAGTGTTCGATGTATTGGATGATGTGTACTCAGACTCCAGTACTTCTCCTGATTCTCTCCCTCCTGCTCCTGTCAAGCCTGACAGATATTATAGGGTTCCTGAAACTCATAAGCATCTCTTTAAGGCCCACTCTGTTGACCTAGAAACTATTTCTCAGGGGCCCAAAGGAGTGGCCACTTCCACGACCAAGAATCCTTTGCCCACAGACAGGGAAGCTAGGTCCCTGGAGAGGTGGGGTAAGAAAGCTTATACTTCTACCACCCTTGCCATGAGGGCTCTTAACTGTCTTTTTCATATGTTTCAGTATCAGGATTTTCTGATGGATGATTTGCAGAAAAAGTTAGCCTCTCCTGAGCCTTTAGATAGAAAGGCTTTGCAGGATTTGGTTCATAATACTCAGCAGGTTAGCAATCATTTTCCTCAGTGTGGTTATGATGCATTGGAAGCTTCATGTAGGGCAGCTATGACAGGGGCCGTCATATGTAGACATGCTTGGTTGAAAGAACAGCCATTGCCAGACCATGTTAAAGTAAAGCTTTTAGATGCACCTCTGGAAAAAGACAAGCTATTTGGTGCTAATGCACAGGGTGTGTTGAAATCAATTGAGGTAAAGGCTAAATCAGTACAAACAGTTCCAGGTTCAGCCACCAAGGTTCAGCAGGAATTGGCCTTCGAAGAATTGGTCCTTTCCAGACACTGACAAGTTTCAAAGGGGAAAATGCAGGCGTGCTCGAGGTAGAGGGCAATACCAAGGCTCCTACAGGGGCTTCCAATGGCAACCAACTAATCAGAGAAGTGGCGCAGGGACTCCACTGCTCCACAGGGACAATCACAATGACTTGTCTTTGACACCGGCGACCAAGGCTCAAAGAGAAGCTCCTTTAGGCGGAAAGTTATCCTTATTTTCAAAAAATTGGCACGTTTTTACAAAGGACGGATGGATTTTGAACATAATAGACAAAGGTTACAGGTTCCACTTCCATACCTTACCAACAAGACAAGGCATGCCAAACCTGCCACACAATCAAAGGGCAGAGGCACTCATACAAGTTTCAAAGCTGCTACAAATCAAAGCAATAGAAAAGGTTCCTCCTCAGGAACAAGGCCAGGAATTCTACTCAAGACTGTTCCTTGTTCCAAGAAAAGAAAAGCAATGGAGACCTATACTGGACTTGTCCGCTCTAAAATCTTTTCTCATTGTGCCAAAATTCAAAATGCTGACGTTACAGCAACTTCTTCCCAAGGGGTCTTGGCTGGTTACTCTGGACCTCAAGGAGGCATACCTGCATGTCCCAATCAGACACAGCTGCAGAAGATGTCTCAGATTTCTTGCAGGGTCAGAGCATTGTCAATTCTCAGCATTGCCTTTTGGCTTATCTACTGCGCCCAGAGTATTCACGAAATGCCTGGCATCAGTAATTGCACATTGCAGACTTCAGGGGATACAAATATACCCTTATCTCGACGACTGCCTTATACAAGCGGACAGCCAGCAAGCCTTGATAAGAAACTTGGACTATGTCATTCACTTACTACAGGCTTTGGGATACACAGTCAACATTCAAAAATCAAGACTACTGCCATCCCAACAAATAATTTTTCTAGGAGCCAAACTGGACACAAACTCGCAAATGGCTTTCCTCACAGAAGAAAAACAAGAACAATTACCAGATTACTTCAAAAGCCTAGCAAAGCACACCCAGATGACTGCAAGGAAAATCCTGCAGGCCCTGGGTTTCATGGCATCTTGCATTCTCCTGATCCCTCTGGCAAGACTACACATGAGAAAATTACAATGGTACCTAAAAAGTCTATGGTCTCAACACAGCCACAACTTAGAAGCAATTATTCCACTCATTCCATGTCTACAAAAGGAATTTTTGTGGTGGGCACAAGCCAGCCAGCTAAACAAAGGCATGCCCTTCAACAAACCTCAAGCAAGCCAAACCATTACAACAGATGCCTCAGATCATGGATGGGGGGGCGCACATGGAAGGCATATGCATTCAAGGGCAATGGGCTCCTCGGGAATTGCATCTGCACATCAATCAAAAAGAGATGCTGGCAGTGATTCATGCAGTCGAGGCCTTCGGAAAATTTCTTCAGCAAGGCCATCTGCTGATAAAGACAGACACCACCACTGTTATGTGGTACATAAACAAGTAGGGAGGCACTCATTCTTACCCCCTTTGCAGACTAACAATGACTCTTTGGGAAAAGTCCCTGAAACGGAACATACAGTTGCAATCTCAGTTTGTTCCAGGCAAGGACAATATTCTGGCGGACAGTCTAAGCAGAAACATTATGGACCCCCACGAATGGATGTTGCATCCAGACATTTTTTCACAAATAACTCATGCATGGGGAAGGCCGGACATAGACCTCTTTGCCTCACACCACAATCATCATCTGAAAAAGTTCTGCTCAAGGACACACCATCCTCAAGCCTGAAGAATAGATGCTCTCTCATTCAGTTGGAATTCTCTAACAATCTATGCATTCCCGCCTCTACCATTAATGACCAAGGTGTTACTGAAGATCAAAGCAGAACAACCGAAAGGCATTTTGATAGCTCCAGACTGGCCAAGACAACACTGGTACCCATTACTGAGGAGCATAACTTGCACCAAACCGTGGCCCCTGCCTCTATGGCCTCTGCTTATAACTCAGCACAATTACAGGACTGTTCATCCAAACCTGCAAACATTGCAACTGACAGCTTGGAGGGTTACATGGATTCTCCCCATATTTCTCTCTCCAAAAAAGTTCAAGAGATCCTACTGGAAACACGCAGGCCTTCTACCAGAAAAACTTATTTAGCCAAATGGAAGAGGTTCAACATCTGGAATGCCAACAAGGGTCAGGATGCATCAGTAATGAACATCCCTCAGATTCTAGAATACTTGGCAGAAATGTTTCACAATGGCCTTTCATATTCTTCCATAAAAATACACGCTTCAGCAATTTCAGCAAAATACAACTGTGATCCACCTTTGTTTTCACATCCTTTGCTAAGACAGTTTCTAAGGGGGATAAAGAATATCAAACCTCCAAGAAAACCACCAGTGCCTGCATGGGACCTCAATTTCGTCTTGGAAAAATTAACTCTTCCTCCTTTTGAGCCAGCAGCATCTTCAGAATTGCAATTTCTCTCCTGGAAAACAGTTTTCCTGTTGGCAATTACTTCAGCAAGAAGAGTCTCGGAGATACAGGCCCTCATGGCAGTACCTCCATTTCTCATTTTTCATCTGGACAGAGTCTCTTTAAGAACCAATCCTTCATTCATGCCAAAAGTGATATCCAGGGTTTCTCTAAACCAAGCAATTCACCTGCCTACTTTCTTTCCCAATCCTCAAAATAAAGGAGAAAAACTTCTGCACACTTTGGACATACACAGACAATTGCGCTACTACTTGGATAGAACAAAGGCCAACAGAAAGTCTGACCAACTATTTGTAGCTTACGCTCCTGGAGTACAAGGGAAGGCAATTTCCAAACAAACAATTTCAAAATGGATTGGAAACTGCATCAGATTATGCTACTCTTTCCATGGAAAAGGTGTGCCAGCAAATATCAGGCCACACTCCACCAGAGCTACAGCCACCTCCACAGCCTTTTTAAGAGGGGTGGCTACAAAGGACATTCTAGAAGCTGCTACATGGAGCTCCGTGCATACATTTTCCAAGCATTACAACCTGCCTTTATATTCCAGATCCCGAGCAGGCTTTGCTTCTGCAGTCCTGCAGGGCATTTTAGCTACACCATCATTATCTTGGATCCTACCACTCCCAGCTTGGCTATGGTATTCTACCTATATGTCAGGACTGCAGCTGCATTCTTGAAGGACATAGTACAGTTTTGTACCTACCATAAACGTAGATGTCCGATAGATATGCAACTGCAGTCAGGTTTTCCCTCCCTCCCTCCTACCCCTCTGTAATTATCTTTTTTGGGTCCACTCCCCCCTTTTTCATATTAGCTGGGGATAGTATTTATGGTGTATCTGTTTATTACTGTTGTGCATGTCTGGAATTTTATCCATTCTCTAAATTTAGCCTTCCTTGGAGGGCACCTGGCATCTGGGGCAAGAAACACTGAAGAAGATGGCGTCGGCTGATGCTTTTATACCCCAGCCGCTCTGACGTTGGGGAAGAGGCGACATCAGCCGACGCCGGACCCAGACTTTGGAATCCGGCCGACCGAAGGGCTGCCTGAGGCAGGACAACCCATATCTCAGGACTGCAGTTGCATATCTATCGGACATCTACATTTATGGTAGGTACAAAACTGTACTTTCTGTCTTTAAATGTGCAGGCAAATGGTTTCTGTAACTGTTCAAGGTCAGTTTTAGTGTACCTAGAAAGATTATTATTGACATTCAGATCTAATTAAACAGGTTCAAGATCAGATAGATAGTGGTTAATTTGTTTTAACATTTCAGTCCTGGACTGAAAGAACAGAACAAACCAAATGTTGCAAACATTTACCTTATCAAACGACCTAACGCCATTTAATTGCATTGCCATCTGCTTTGTGAAAAATCTGCGCTATGTCTAGTTTTGTTTTGCAAAACTGTTTCTGACTTATCTGTCTTTGCATGGAAGACTTGAACAGTGTCTGAGTCACATACCAGTAGCTTTTCGTCTTCTGTGCCTTCCCATAACAGATGATCTGTGTTTCTCTCATGTTGAAAGTCATAGCTATAAACTGGTTACTACTACTACTTACATGTTTACGCACCATTTCTCTTGTATCATTCTCCATCTAAAACTTTAAAATAGGCTGCCGCAGCATGTTTCATAGTTAAAAGAAGATTGCACTTGGATTACAGATATTCATATTTATGATGGCAAGCCACTTTTGGAGCTAACATAAGTCTTTTTTTATTTAATAACATTAATCAGAGGTACAGTGGAAGTGATTTATCTGTAGCTTAGTAAAGTATGCAGCATGTGTTTGGTTCTTTTCTGCCTGAGTAAAACTTGAGTCTGTATTCATTTACATTATTTACATATTACTGTATTTTTTCCAGTGTTTTCTGTCTTCTGTCTCTGTAAACTTACTAGGGTAGAGGGTTTATATCAAGTCATTGAAAGGTTAGTGTGTGTTAAAAATGGTATGCGTGTGTATGGGTTTGTGGACACACGCACACACACCTTTTATTATTTTTGCATGATAACTTGAATTCCATATTGATCAATCTTGACAGTTGTAAATACACAGCCCTTTGTGTAACTTGTATAACTGATATTCTGTTTCATGAGTTGCCAGCCTTTTTCATGCACAGATGCCCTTAACAAAATTAGAGCTTGGTCAATGTTACCTGTGCATAACTGTGTCATTTTGAATGTCATGATAATGAAAGGTACAGCATAAGAATAAAATGTGTAGTAGTGTTAGGAGCACTTTAATAAAATCTAATCTAATTTAGTTTTTCTCATTAAACCAAAATATTCTGTCAAATCTTTCCCTCTCCTTTATAACCTTAGGCTGTGGGGTCTGTGACTTGGCCCCCCAGACCATGTGGATTTTAGGTGGTTTGTGCAGTTTACTATTTTTTTCCAACCAAATCCATGTTTCTTAAGGGCTCAAAAGTACAGTAAACTGTACAACAGTTCTTAAAAAAAAAGGGGGGGGGGGGTTAAGCCAGACTAGTCAGTCTAATGACTTTTAAAGCCAGGCACCTGGAATTTTTTGCTCTTTATAAGAAGGCAGATAGAACCTCTGAGGCTTTCTGTTATTTAAGTCTTCCTTTAATTGGATATCACTGGTGAAAACATTGTATTTCTTTTAGAAATGCTGTTTTGGTGAATTTTGTAAGATATTTTGACAGAACCCTAAGCTGCAGCTTTGCTCTGTTTCAAAGTCACCTTTATGCGGTTAAACAGTGGGGGTTGCTGTCCGTGTAATGCCAGGTGCTTGATACAGTATTTCCTGCAACTCCCTTGACAGCAAGAGTGTCAGTTCTTCCTGCAGGTATGACAGTATTGAAAAAGGCAACAGTATTTTTAGAATTCACACTGGAGAACCTTCTTTAATAAAGTAACAGTTGCTGGGGTTTTTTTTGTTTTTTTAAGTGTCTGAGTTGTGCTAGAACTCAGTACATTGGACCACTTTATGCTGAGTCATTTTTAATTATTTTTTCATTGTTTTGTACAGAGTAGGAAAGAAATGCATGGTTTTATTTGTGATGGAGTCTTTTGTGTGTGTATTTGGTCAAGTTCATGCAGAGAGTAATACATTAAACTCCACTACATCTTTAACATGTCTCAGTTCATAGCACAATGTCTCATAAATGATCTTGAGTGTATATATATATATATATATATATATATATATATATATATATATATATATATAAATACATTTGCTTGAGTTTCACACAGGAAGTAAGTGGCACATATTAAAACTGCTTTTTTTTTGAAAAAGGTAAGTCTTATTCACGCCAACCACAAGGATGATTCCCCCCGTCACCTCCTTACTTTATTATTCTCCCTCTGAGGATGTTACATCTCATACAAAAACTGACCAGCAGTCTAAAACTGTATCTCTGAAAGGTTACAAGATTGAAACACTCAGTAAGTACAAATTCACACTCTCACCCTTATTTGAAGCAACAGTACATAAGTGACCTAGTTCTGCCTTGAGCTCTTGTACTCAATCATTTGTGATTCAAGTTCAGATGATCAGAGCAAGTGACTGTAAGCCAGTAAATGATTGATGTGGTTGCTTAGCTCTAAATTACTAGACATTTTCTTTTTGCTGTTGTCTTTACTGAAATGAGACGTCATTTGTAATCGGTAAAAGTTCACTTTCCCCAGAGTGATATGTAGATTTTGTCATCTCATAAGTATCCAAAGCAAAAGTATCCTAATGGCTCAGCAGGAATTCATGGTATCTTAATTACAGCAGCATAGAAACTTATTTCTTTTAATTAACCTTTTTGAGCTTTGATGAATGTCTCCATTGTGTCCATTGATACTTTGTGTAAGCCATGCATGCAACAGTCTGCTGGTTTAATAATTGAACAAAACAGGTGTGTTATGTTGCATCCTTACTGGAATGGCTCTGGAAAATGCTGGCATCATAAGCTGTAAGCTTCTGTACTTTCTTAGTGCCTCACTGTGTATAATGCAGTCAAATTATTCACACGCGCACACACACACAAAGCCTTCTGCTTAGGAAAGTTTAGAATCATAGGAATATGAAAGGAAAATTAGTTTTCATTTGGGTTTTGAACCAAGACCTCCAGCATTCAAGAAATGCAAACTCAGTTGATTGAAGTAAGGAAGGAGGTTAGACGTAGTTAGCATATCCCACAACTATATTTAGTTTAGCAGTGCCATTTATTGGGCAGAAAGATGTGCTATGAACGTTTTGCTTTTTCTCCCATTTGACTTGAAAAAGGTCATATTCTTCTTTCTCCAGTTTTTTCAACATCTTTGTTAAACCACAGTTTACATACTTGCCTTTGTTTCTGTAGGTTCATAGATTAGTACTAGGCTAACTGCCCTTTTGGGCCATTTTAAGCCTAGCCAGTTACCCCATGTGAAAATCAATCCCTGCACCTTGTGTCTGTAAGGTAAACACCTTAGCCATTATACCAGCCTCCCACCTGATATAAGGACACCTACATTAATATTAAAGAAAACAAACCATAGAGATGTGTTATTTTCATGCAGTGTACGTATATGTTGTCATTTAACAATTATCATTTACTCCATCATTACATAAATTGCTCAGTCCTTGTCTTTTCTTAAACTTCACTCCTCCTCCTCCAGATCAGTATTCTGCATGTGCTGTTAACACAAATTCCATTTATTTCTGTATAATTAAATTGGTTTATTTTGATTTTCATTTTCTGGTAATTGCTTTGTGGCACCAAATTAAAGTTAGTAGGTCTAGGCAATTCAGATCCTGTGTCCCAGCTCAAAAGGACCATTTCCTTCACAACATCCATTTATTCTCACAACATTTCTGCTGAAATACTCTGTATGAAAATTTTTAAAGTCTGCCATCTCATTAAATTCTCCAAAAACAGGCTCACAGGTACCTCTGTTTTTTTCCATCACACCTCCAGCAATTGCTATCTAACTTTGGAAAAATTCTCTGAGGTCTGCTTCGGGTATAAAATTACCTATGCAGACACTTCCATACAGAAATCCTAAACCTTCTAGATTTTGTTGCTTACTTGGGAACCATATAAGTACCTTCCTATTGTTTCTTTGTATATTGCCTTTCCATTCTCATTTCTCTGTCTTTTCTACTGGTTTCCACGAAAGTTCTGGGCTCCAGTGATAGCTTTTCTTGCTTAAAAGTGAATATAGATCTATCCTTAGCCTGACGACCTGCTGATTCTGCCAAGGGGGGAGAAAGAGCTTCATTCATCATTTGAAATATGTGAGGCAGTGCTGAGATGCCTGGGGTGTCTCTTGCAGAACGAAAAAAGTCCAGTCTAGTACCCTCAGGCATTGTGCTTTCTGGTGTGGAGACTGAATACTTTATTAAGGTTCAGTGCCAAGCAGCACCAGCTCACTATGATTGTGCTACCATTGTTGTTTTCCTCATCCTCTCAAAAGCAATTTTAGAGGCAAAAGAATATAAGACCCCCACCTAAGAGCTCCTACTCCTGCTTGGGATCTCAATTTTGTGTTTGGAGAAACTCACCTACAACCTTTTGAGCCTGCAGCTACTTCTGTTGGAAATATTTATCATGGAAGACTGCTTTTTTGTTGGCCATTACCTCAAGAAGGGTTTCTGAAGGCCTTGTCTACATTTATGGTAGTTTCATGCATTATTTTATATGTCATACTCTCTGTCTCTTTTTTTAATGTAGCTTTTTTCTAGACTCAACTATAAACTCAACCAGAGCTGGTCTTTGTCTTTCGTTTAACACTCTCCTATCCCTTTATCTGTGCCTATACTCTGGTATAAATACCTGGTAGAGAAGGCAGTCTCAACCCACAGTCCGAGCTCCTGCTTGGTTTCATCCCACTCTGACCCCCCCCTACTTATTTACTCCCAGTATCTTTGTTCCTTTGGTAATTTTTGCCTATTAATTCCAGCTCCCTTTTGCCCATTTTCTCTGCATAGACTGTGTGTACAGTCATCCCTATCGATAAAAATCCTCTCTTCTCCATTCATGTTGGCTTAGTTCTCAACATTGTTTTGCTACTTTGCAAGCACAATATTCTGTATGGTTGTTAAAGTGCCTACATGCAAAATCCTACACTGTCCTTTTTTTGTGACCTACCACCCCCCATTTCGTCATTCCTTACTACTTTGATTTGTAGTCTTCTACTCATTGTGCCTTTATGAGCCTTAAACATGTGGCTGTAAAGTTTCCCTTCAAATCAGGTAATTTTAAAATACCTTATTCTGTAGGGCAAAGCATCTTATCCCACTTTTCTTACCCTCCCATATAAATTCCTTCAGTTCTTTATGTTCCACAGTTCACCTTTGGTTGACGAAAACATGACTGACCTGTATGCTCTACTAAAGGGACTAAAAACATTTTCACTGCTTGTACCTTACTAACCATGTCATCTTTAAAAGCTTCCAGCTTCTCACTTTTTGTATTATCTTTTTAGTCTCTTCCCACATATCATTAGCCGCTGTAATAAAATCCCTTTTATTCCAAACACATAAATAATTAATTTTATGTCTCCATTAATGTGGGTAATGCTGAACCAATTCATGCGTGGGACCATGTTTGCCTGCCATAGCTTTTGTTTTATACTTATTTTATATCCTGGAAAACAAAACAGTCTCAGAAATGCTCCATAATGCTGAAATGTTGTTTTCTGCATTTGTCAAATATAAAATGATAGCATCTGCAAATAAGGCTGCTGTTTTTTTTCTTGAGTACCATACCAGTTGTACGAGAGTTCCTTATTTTCTTTACCGACACCACAAATAAAGGATAAGCAGGGTGCCACTGCCTGGTTCCTCTGTTCAAACCCAGCTTGTCAGAGAATAACCTTCCCACCTTCATTCTTGCCTCTGACCCTTCATATATCTTCCTTCTTAACCTCATTATTCTATCAGGAAATGTAAATGCTGCCATTGCCCCAATGGTCTTTGCCATAATAGATAATGTTGATATCGCCTCTCCTTTTAAAATATTGTTAAACAAGACTTCCAGAGCAGTATCCCTTTTTCCCATCCTATCTTCCAGATTTCCACAGGACTACCATCTGTTCTTGGAAACTTCCCTATTGATTGATTTATATACATCTCCATTTTTATGTCATATTCTCCATCTTAGTTGTTGAGCCACGGTTTCATCTAACTTTGGCAAATTTATGTCTTCTATACATGTTTTCATTTGTGTCTTTTCTTGGTTCCAATGCTCCTATGTTCTGTATAAATTTTCATTCAATTTCTAAAATATGCATAATCCCTCAATGAGATCTCTGGTTATTTTTTCTTATTTATTAATTTATATACTCCCATAGCGTAGTAACACCCCTCTCTGTGTTCTGCTGCTTAAGTAATTGTGCTAGTAGTTTTTGTACTCTGGGGATGTTATGAAAACAGTTGCTTAACAGTGGCCTTTCTAAACTTGTACATAGCAAATACTCTGTTATTTTTCCTTTAGCACTTTACAGATTTGCTTTCATCTGCAATACTGTAATAATTGATAATCCCACTAAACAATTAGTATTACTTATTTCCCATGTCTCTTTATCACTCATTTCAACGCTTTTTTTTTAATTTCATTTTCCTTTTATCCCACTTCTCAGCTATAGCTTCTGATGAAATTTGTACATTCCCTGGTAATTATTGAATCATTTTCAATAACCATTCCTTAAAATCCTCTCTTTTCAGTAAGTAAGAAGAAGGGTGGCAGTGTCTCATTTTTAGTTGGTTACTCCACAAGTGGAGGGCCTCTACATCCCGGGAAGGGCGTTATTTATACAGTAAGACACACCATGGAGAGCATTGTTTAGAGAATGAGTTGTCTATGTTGTGTTTGCTTGTTTATTTTTATTACTATTTTTCATATATATTTTGATGTAAAATAGTTATTCTGCGTAATATTTCAAAGTTACTGTACTGTATGTAAAAGGTGTTGGAGGAAGCATTTCACATCCAAAATATAACATCTTTAGAAATATATCCAGATATTTCCTTTATTTTTTGGTCCCTTACTCCTAAAATGTGTGGTTTGTTGCCGGTCATTGGGATTGAAGTAGCTAAATAATGACATATCTTTGACTTTCAGACTACTTCCTGCAGAAGATTCACGTTAACACAAATCCTGTTATTTAAGCTACTTCGTAATTTTATAAGAGCAATATTTAAAATTTATTACTCTCTTTGAGCCTTTGTTCCCCCTTTATTTCAGGATTTATCCAGATTTCTTGAGCTAAGAGGTCAAAAGGTATGCAAACCTCTTTACTGCTGCTACCATTAGTCAGTGATCTCACTGTCTCTCTCATATACACGCACACAGTTGTGCTTCAGAAAATGTATGCTAACACAAATCCTATTAATTGAAGCAACCTTATGATTTTTTTAGCAACAGTGTTTAAAATATGTTCCTATTTTTAGCCTTTGTTCCCTCTTTATTTGAGGCTTTATCCAGATAGGTAAAAGGTCAAGAGGTATGTGGGCCTTTTAACAACTGCTGCTGACAGTGATTGCTTTTACCTATCTCTCTCTCACTCATACACAACTTGTTTTCATGCACGCAAGCACGCATAAACACACACACAGAGACCGAAACAAACACGCACACACCTTTTTTCTGTTTCATTTAGTTTTTACGCTCACTAAGCAATTAAATCATTGCTTAGCAAGTGTAAATGTCTTGATCTGTCTCACTGTCACTCATATGCACACACACACACACACAGACATAAACACACATGCACACACTTTTTAAAATTTTATTTATATATATATATATATATATATATATATATATATATATATATATATATATATATATATATATATATATATTCACTAAACAGCAAAAGCACTGCTTAGCAAGTGTAAAATAATGGTAGCTGTTTTTTTACTTTGAGCCTGAGCTCCACGGCAGCTTGATATGCCATCGTTAAGTGGCGGACTCATTTTTCAGTGGGCATTACCTGCTGATTAACACCCTGTTGGAGAATGTTCATTCTCCAGTTATGGTGCCAGTATACAGGTTGCCTGTTCTCTAAACACAGTTATATGCATATTACTAAGAGAAAGAAATTAATTTTTTTCACTTCCAGTTTATATACATATTGCTAGGGAAAAAATTATTATTTTTTTTTAACTAACAATTTCTTCTTCACTTTTTTCATTATCCTTCTAAACATAAATGACACTTGAATTTTATACTTTACAGTTCGCAACCAGTTTAAAATAATCCAGAAACTTCCTGTCTTTTTCCCTTCTTCCCTCCAGTTCTTGAACAAGCACAGTTATGATGCCCAAATTACATCTTATAGAAGGATCCCTTTTCAGTTTGCCTGTTTCTTTCCTGGTTTTAGATTCTTTCTGTTTTCCTTCTTCATCTTCTCAATCACTTGACCCTGGTCTCTGGTTCAAAATACAATGTGCTCTTTGTTTTTCTTGTCGGCTCATGTGCTTATTTCTGTTGTGCAGCAATCTTCCTTTGTAACACTGGACAGGGTTTTACAGGCAAATTCTGTCTATGGGCTGTAACATTGTCTGAGGAATAAGATGCTGAATAAATTTTATTTCCTTCTTGCCTGTTCAGTCTTTGTTCTTTAGAAAAAAATATTCTGAAGACACCAGTAAATATCTACGTAATCTTACCCTTCCCTCTCATCACCTTCTGTTTGCGGGGATAAACCCGTGTCTCTTCTGCCAGTTGTACATTAGATAATCACTTTCCATGAACACTCTGGTGTCTCCAATTTGATAACACTGCAACATTTTTGTCATGTACAGCTTCTTCTACTGATACGACTGCATCTTTGCTTCTGTAGGTCTTGGCCTCTTGCTATTGGCCAGATTTGGAGCCTAGAGATGATATGCCCTTTCTGGTAACAGATTCTGTTGTGGAATACCCTTCCAGTCACTTATTTGTACTTTTGTAAAATGAGTAGCATGAGTGCATGGATCGTGCTATCCCTAACAGAACCAAGATGCTATCCTCCAAAAAAGGAAGCCAATCTGGTGGTCCCCTGCCGTAAACAAACTCTACAACAGAAGATAGAAACTGTTGCAAAAAAGAGTAAAATCCCATGATTGGAGGAACTCCCTGGTCAGCCTCAATAAGAAACTGAGATCCCTCATAAAATCCTCCAAAGCTAGTTATGAAAACAAAATCGCCACTGATACTTAAGACAGCCACAAAGCATTCTATAGCTATGTCTCAAGTGGCAACACTCAGATCTGCTCTGAGTTACAGCACAATGGCACTAAATGTACAGAGCCAACTGATATTGCCAACATCCTGGCAGATAGGTTCAGTGCTAACTTTACCCCCCTCTTACCCCCTAAAGGGCCCATGTGTATACAGGAAGAATGCAAAGTTCCTGTAATCACAGCTGCACAGGTAAAAATCACACTCTCCAAAGCCAAGAACACAGCATCCATGGGACCTGACAACATCCCAGGCTGCGTTCTACATGAACTACAGAATGAACTGGCACCCCAACTAAGTACCATGTTCAATCATAGCCACACCTCAGGCTTTGTGCCCACTGAATGGCGCACAGCAACTGTTATCCCACTCTACAAAGGGGGAGCCACCACGGACCCCGGGAACTACCACCCCATTAGCCTGATGAGCCTGGTCTGCAAGGCTATGGAGCGTATCATCATGGAACTTATAAACAATGACATTGGTAATCTCCAAACTCTGGACCCTACCCAGTTCGGGTTTGTAAAAGGCAGATCATGTCTCCTAATCCTGATAGACTTCTTTGAAGCGGTCACCAAAGCTGTAGATGAGGGTAAGGTGGTACACACAGCCTATCTAGATCTCGCCAAGGCTTTCGACACCATCCCCCACTCTGGAATTGTAGACAAACTTACTAAACTAGGTATAAATCCCTATGTCACAAGATGGGTTGCCAACTTGTCTCACTGACCGAACCCACACTGTGAAAGTAGCAGACTCTAAATCCAACTTCAGACCAGTGACAAGTGGAGTACCACAGGGTGCAGTCCTAGGTCCTCTCCTGTTTGGTATCTACTTCTCTGAAGTGCAGGCTAACACAGAAGGTCTTTGGCTAACAAAGTTCGCAGATGACTGCAAACTAGGAGCCATAATCAAATCTCCTAACGATGTGGACATCCTACAAAAGGGCCTCACTGCGATAGATGCCTGGTGTCAAAGCCAGGGCCTCAAGCTCAATGCCAAAAAGTGCATTGTCATCACTTTTGGTAAAAACTCTGTACCCATGAACTACCACATAGGCGACAATCTACTTAACACCGAAAGTGTGATAAGAGACCTTGGGACACAGGTGGACAGTAGTCTCTCCTTTGATAATCACATCGCCACAGTAGTCAGGAAATCCTTCTACGTGGCACACCTCATCACAAAACGTTTCTCATCCAGGAAAAAAGAGGTCATTGTTCCCCTCTACTCATCACTCATTAGACCCATTATAGAGTACCACGCCCCTTTTGGTATGTACCTCACAAGACATCTACAACAACTGGAAAGGCCACAGAAATACCTCACAAAGAGGATTATCGTCCTCAAACAGATGCCCTACGCAGACCGTCTCAAACTCAAGCTTTACTCTGTCACATATCGCCTACTCAGAGGCGATCTCTGCCTAACATACAAAGCTATGTCAAACCCAGAGCTGTTGGATATGCTCCACATAAAGAAATCCCAATCCCACTGAGCTACACGCTCTAGGGACCTAAACCTTGTCACCACAATAAACAGAACATGCTGGAGGGATAGATTCCTGTCTCAGAGACTTCCCATACTCTGGAACAAACTACCTATCTATATCAAACAAAGCTCCTCATTAGCACTCTTCAAGAAAAATCTTGATGATTGGATGGGAGATGGGAAATTCACCCCGGGGATCACTTCTGTGGCTCTGCTTGACAGGGGCACAGGAAAATAATTTTCTTGGGTGGCAAAAGCTAGGGTACCATTTGGCTAGGCTTATATAGGCCCTAGGGCCAATAACCTAGTACCTACCTATGAACCTCCTTTGCTGGGATGCCAATGAGGACACAAGTTGATTTCATAGCTGCCTGTTTGGCGTCTCCCCTAATGGGACTGGAATGTAGTCCCTTGTATTCAGAAACAAATGGGATGAGCATGATTGGGAATGGAGTGATGGTCATCAGGCACAGGGGCAAAAATTATCTGGGAGAGGGGCCGCATTAAGGTGACTTGATATTGACTTACAGATATATGTAGTCAACAATGGAAACTTTGACTGTCTAGTTGTCTTAATAATTTTGACAGTCAAGGTCGACTAACCTTAAATAAAGTGTTTTTTTTTTCAGGTGCGAGCACCTACATTTAAATGTAGTAATTCTGATGTCACACATATTTGGTGAAAAAGGCATGCAGTTTTCCCAAGGGTATGCAGTCTCACAGTTAGAACATACTGTAAGCTTCTGTCTGTTGACTACATGAATGTTAACATTCTGTTGTCAGCTATAGAAATGAAACCTCATAAAACATTTACCTCTGGCAGACCTATTGCTAAGAAATGGGAAAGAGAACCCACACTTCTGTCTTTAAGTTCTGTTGATGAGGAAGAAGATTGTTATCTGATCAGATATCTTCACCTTTGGAGTATGACATGCAAGAACTTGAGAGTTTCGCTATCTTTGGGTTCGCCTTCAGAAGTTCTGTAAACTTAATTAAGGACCACAGAACAAAGACATATGTATATAAAACTCCCGAAACTTGATCAGCCCAAGCCTATAGGTGTGCCACTATTCACGAATAATAACAAAAATAATTTTGGTGACGCAAGATTTCACCCAGAAAACATGCCACCAGCTCCAGTAAAAACACACTAGGTTTTACAGGGTACTTCAGAAGCATAGTTACCACTATGTATAAATCTAGTCATCTCTACTACTAAAGGTCCAGAATCCCAGAAAGGATTTGGCCCAACTATTGTCTTGAGAATCTTCTCTTCTGTTAAGCAAACAATGTTGTTAAATAGATCTGGAAACATTATTTATTTCTGAGTGCCAGAGAGGTTAGTTACCTGACTCATGTAGCACATTACCTGTCATATATTGATTGATTAGTAGCCGGGTATTTGAGGATCTGAATGAAGATGGTGGGAGTGAGGGACTGGTGTCATTTCACAGATTCTTGGAGATGGGAAGACACCAGGATTCATTGCTGTCCTGGCACTTGTCAAGGGACCTTTGTCATTTGAAAGAATCAGCAGCAGCTGTGGGGTCATGTCTGGGGTTCCGGCAAGCCAAGTAGTTTACACTATTGCCACAACAAGCGTATGTGTTTGGTACTAATATTGTGGTCGCCCTTAATGTCTTCCTTATGGATTTGGGATTTAGGGTGTTACCTCAATAGCTGTCTTAATCACATCTCTTACTTCTGCCCTCAGGTTGTTTTCTGAATACAGCATTGCAAATATAAGCTCTTTGTTGAGGCTGGGGATCTTCCCCAAAGGTGGTGTGGGGGGAGTAGCAATCTGATGTGACAGAGCAAAAAAAAGAGGTCTGATGGTCAGCAGGTATGAGAGCTAGAAAAAGCATATAAAAACACTCTTCAGTTTTTGGTGTCTTATTTATGATAAGGGGTCCATAAATTTGATATTTTGCAGCCATCTATGGAAATGTAGTAGAAACTAGGCTGCAAAAATTGGTTCTCCTTCCATAAACAAAGCAGACAGCAGTATTTTTGAAATATCCAAACACTTTGATGATTTTAATGGAAGTTATCCTAATGATTTTATGCAGGATATAAAACGTGAGAAAAGTGTTTATAGATGTCATGCTACCATCCCAGCTATCTAGAATTTTGTAAATAATTCTATGTCTTCTTCTTCTTTTGGCTTTTCCCGGTTAGGGGTCGCCACAACTGATCACTTGTCTGCTCATGATTGGCAGTGGAGTTTTACGGTGTCGAGTTGGCAGCCTGGCACCCAACCTTCCACAGAAGACACACACACGCACGCACTCAAACCTAGGGCCAATTTAGTGGGTCCAATCCACCTACAGCATGTCTTGGGATGTGGGAGGAAACCGGAGTACCCGGAGGAAACCCTATGATTTACACATAACTGTATGTTATTTACTGAGCTTCAAGAATGTAACCACAGCATACCCTGCTGGAACATAGAAGATTAACTTGCAAAATTTAAGAATAGCTGAGGTTAAGTTACTTTATAGCTGGACCATAAACAAGACATATCTCTTAGTTTCAATGCAGAAGCAGGCACAATGTCTAGAGCTAGAAGTTTTTGTATTGTCTTGAAAGAAAAGTAATTACTACGTTTAAAATGTGAAGTGTTTTATTGTTTTACGACTTCCAAGGTATGCAAACATCTGAGAGATGTGCATTTTTAACACATAGATGTTAAATTCTGTTAGTGTCTGTTTTAGCCTGGGAACTGAAGTCAAGTAATGACAAGTGATGTCTTCCAGGCTAGCCCAACAGTAAAATGTGATATTGATTTAAGAACTCTCAGAGAGAGATTGTGCATTTTTTTATTGTGTCTTTGACCTGGAAACATCCAGTCATCATCACCATCTGTACTTGGCTTGCTCTGTAAGTAAGATTTAGGGCATAGTGTCTCTCTCAGATATAGATATGAATTTAGTAAAGACTAGTTTAGATGTTTTCTGTATTTATTTGAGACTGTCCTGCAATGTTGTTTTAAAATGTTTCCTGTGATTTTGAACTCTGAAGTAATTGTGTTGATTGACTGAGTATTGTCTTGTTCTTTTATTATTTATTATTAAATATATTTAAACCTATCTTTGTGGCTGATATTGGTGAGACATATTTAAGCTTTTAGAGTACTTGCATATCTGTTTGGTGACACTGTACAGGCCACTCCTAATAGTTGGCGCTTGATCAAAACTACCATTTGGATAATAACATTACACAGTGGGATTGGACACCCTTTGTAAGGGGCTTATAGTAACTGATAAGTAGGGGTTGCTGGCAGTGAAAACTACCTTATAGTCTGTGCCAAAGGGGGCATAGCTAGTAGACCTCCGCCAGCCTTCCCCAGGTTTGTGTGTTTTTGTATATAAATCAAAACTCAAAGTGTGTGTGTGTGTGTGTGTGTGTGTGTGTGTGTGTGTGTGTGTGTGTGTGTGTGTGTGTGTGTGTGTGTCCGCTACTTGAGCAGGGACACAAAGCACTGGTTGGACAGAGAGGGTGCTGGAGGTCTTGGCTTGGCCCCTCAGCTGAGGTCTTAACCCTATAGCTGTCCCAGTGGGGAGTCTTATTGGGGATCTGGAGAAAGAAGGAGAAACAAGCCCCAGACTGACTGTGATCTCTGTTTTCTCTTAAGGGAAATTGCACTTTACTGTGTGTGTAATTGTAATCCTCCCATTGTGTATATCCCTCACTGTTGCCAGTGGTGGGGATTGAGGATCCTTGATTACTGAGCCAGTGCAAGGGTGTCACAATAGACATCAGAAATACCCTCACATTTTGCATTCTCCCTTAATGTCATCCAGAGATGATGATGATGGGTGTAATACAGTTATGATCATTACTTTTTATGTAGATTGAGGTTCTATATGTTCTGTTATATGGAGAACTGGTTCCTGGTCTCTGATACCTTGAAAATAATACTTGTTTTAGCTGCATTTATTTATTTATTTATTTTTTTTTTTGAAAGAAGTGGAACATCAAGAGACTTCTTTAATCATACAGGATGCAGAATAAATCAAGGGTAACTAGGATGCCCAAGTGTGGGAATTGTCATGAATGTCACTAAATATACTTCCATAGTACTAATGCTGCACTTCTAACCTTTATAGATGTCATTATCTGTAGCTGTCCTTCCACTTCATTCCTGTATTCCTTACAGTAGGGATCCCCTGCCAAGGGCGGCCCAACATCAGTCCAGCATACCAAAACCTTTAGCTTGCTAAAGGTACGCCATATGTTACATGTATGCTCCCTGTGTACTGCGTAGGGCATAAAGGTGATGTTGAATGTGCCATCCTCAGAATTTCTTTGCCGCCAGTCTGAACGCCATCTTCGACTGAAGGTCTGAACACTCCCGTTGTTTGCTGGTTTACCAAGCTGTTTTCAGATAAGTGCCCTGTTAGGGTTTTGTTCTGACCTTTTTTTTCATTGTTTGTGTTGCTTGTGGGGTTCATGTCATCCAAAAAGGGTAAATGCCAGTACAGAAGACAGATTCCCCATAAAGACCATCATAAGCAGTGTTTATTTTGTCTACATCCTTCCCACAACCATATGTCCTGTTCTATTTGCCAGGCTTTTGTTCTGAAGACTCTGCATAGTCTGCTTTCCACTTTGGCTATATATTCCTAAAGTCAACTTCTTAAGCTTTTGGCAAAAGATGGTATGGAAGGAAGTTCCTGCTCCGGGGGTCAGCCATCCGCAAAGAAGGCGGCCAAGAAAGCTAGGTCTTATTCTTTGGCTGCCGCCTCTGCCAGACTCCTCTCTCAAGGCTAGTGAAATCCTGGAAGATCGCACAGCTCCTGAGTTGGATTCCTCTGCAGCAACCGCTTCAGAGGCCGACATGGATCCGGCTATGTGCACCTCCCTGGAGGCTTTGTCGATGTCTGCTTCAGATGTTCAGGGGGAACCGCAGCTGATTATTACCAATGGGCCTAGGATCTTTACCCAGATTTTGATCAGGGAGACGAGGTACTAATGATTTTAGGCTTCATACAAGCTCTGAGCCTCCTAAGTTTTACAAGGCTGATGTCCCTTTAAAGAAGAAACAAAAAACTAAACATGCGTCTCTTGCTCCTAAGGACCCTCAGTGTGAATGGGAGAATTTTACTCAAGGTTTGTTTAGTGCAGTTATGGCTTTGAACCCTCCTCAAGGAGTTTCTGTTCCAGCCCCCTCCGGTCTTCCACACCTCTTAAGAGCTTAGGGAATAGGATTGCTCTGAGGAGGAGGAATCCCTTGCCTGTACTTCCCATTTGCTATTCCCTTAGACTATGGTTCTGAGGAGGAGGAGTCCACTAGTCCTAACTCTCCTTTTGAGGAGATTTCTTCTGGGGACACAATTTCCAGAATGATAGAATTATTCTAATGGGATTGTTTCCAGGTGTCTGGGATTCAGAAGAGGTATTATGAGTTTTTGCGAATGGACTATCCTAAACCTTCTGCTGTTCCTCCTGTCCTGGCTGCTTTGTTGGATGCCTTTTCTATTGCATCTCAGAATCCTGATTCTCAGCCCCCTGCTCCCAAAAAAACTGAGATTTTTGTAAGGTACCTGATGATTGCAAGTTCCTTTGTAAGTTCCCATCAGCTGATCCTTCTGTGGTGTCTGTGGCATCTGTCAAGCCATCTAAGTTACTGCCTTAGGCAAAGTTGCTTCCTTCTGATGAAGAGAGTAGAGCTATGGAAAGACTGGATAAGAAGATTTATACCTCTGCTACCTTTTCTTTTATGGCAGTCAGTTATCAGACCCATATGACAAGATATATTTTTGCTGTTCTATCTCAGGCTTGCCTGGTTATTTCTGACCTTCATGACTCTGAGTGGAAGACGTCTGCTCTCTCTTTGTCAAGGACTTCTTCTCAGGTGGCTTGCCACTCTATTAAATGTAGTTAGGATGCATCAGATGCCTCTTCTAGGGCTGCTGCTTTTGGCTGTTTGCTGAGGAGATATTATTGGCTTTGGCTTCAACCTTTGCTTGATGATATTAAGGCTTAATTGATGGATGTTCCTCTGGATAGCAATCACTTTTTGGTTTTACTGCTGATGATTTGTTCAAGTCCCTACAGGAAAAGAGTAAGGCTTTACAAGATTTAATACGTGTCTTTGTTTCTTTTGTACCTAAATTCCAAAAGAATTAACCTAGTAAGTCGGCCTTTGTTCAAAGGCAGTCTCATCCTACCCCAGAGGTAAGAAGGGTGGTAGAAGGGGTTCCTCCTGCTAAGGCTACCCAGACTCCTGTAGCTCAGAAATCTCCTTTTCCTGACAAACCAAGTGCTGTCTGACTATCCTGTACTGCTCAGACACAGTCCTCTTTCTCTTTCCCTATTTGGTTAAAGGTTACTCAAGAATTCTGGGTTATTCAATAATTTGCCAAGAGTATTACATGATCTGGAAATCTCTTCACCCTTTCATGGGCATTCCTCAGCCCCCCTCAGGAACAATTTACCTTTTTTTCTGGCGGTGCTCCTGTGTCTCTTGACTCAGTGAACTATTCAGAAAGTTCCATGCAAAGGGGGAAGAGGTTTTATTCCAGAATGTCCTTGGTCCTCAAGAAAGAGGGCACCTGGAGACCCATTCTGGATCTCTCTCACCTAAATACCTTTCTGAAGGTCCCTTCCTTTCAGATGTTGTCCCTTCAGACCTTGTTTCCTCTGCTGCTTCCTCAGGCTTTTCTTGTTTCTCTGGACCTCAAGGATGCTTGTCTTTGTATCCCTATTCATTCCTTTCACGTGAAGTTTTATGTTTCTCTGTTGTTTCCACATTTTCAGTTCTCTGCTTTGCCCTTTGCCCTCTCTACTGCCCCAAGGGTATTCACCAAATGCCTTGCTCTTGTGATTGCTTTTTGCAGGATAAGGGGGTTACAGGTCTTTCTCTACTTGGACAACCTACTTTTTCAGCCATCCTCTCCAGAGGTTCTACTGCAGCATCTTCATTTTGCCATTTCTCTCCTGCAAAGCCTGAAGTTCACTATAAATTTCCAGAAGTCCTTCCTGACTCCTTCACAGGATCATGTATTTCTGGGTGTAGGGTCCAGACTGTTCCAATGCTGGCATCCTTACCTCCTCCCATGGCCTTAACTATCATTGCCTTTTTTCAATCCCTTTTTCCTGTGGCCTCAGTTATAGCCAGGGAATTTCTAAGAACTCTGGTTTCATGACCTCCACCATTGCTATGTTCCCTCTAGCCAAGCTCCACATGAGAACCTTCAGTGGTTTCTAAAGTCAGTTTGGCTTCAGCAGTCTCACCCTCTAGATTTTAGTCCCTCTTCCATGCCTCAAGACACAAATTCAGTGGTGGATTTGGCAGTTGTCACTCAATCCAGGGCTTCCTTTTCAACCTCCACTCCCCTCTCAGGAGCTGTTCACAGACACTTCAGACGTGCGATGCGGGGCTTTCTTTGGCTCACTAAAAGTGCAGGGCCTCTGGTCGCTTCGACAAAAGAAAGACCATATCAGTGTCAGAGATGAGAGCTCTTCTGTTGGCTCTTCAGGCATTTCATCCTTTTTTCATTCCAGGGGCCCCTCAAGGTACTGACAGTACCACAGTGATGTGTTATGTCGACAAGCTAGGGGGGGCAAAATCTTATCTCCTGTGCAGCGTAGCACTTCCACGTGTGAGAGCTGGCTATTCAGTATCATGTGACTTCAGGCAGTTTACATTCCCTTAAGTCAAAATGTTGTGGCAGACTCTGAGCAGGTCCAAATCACAATCCCGCTATTGGATGCTTCATAGGGATGTGTTTCTGGACATTGTCCAGCAGTGGGGCATTCCTCAGGTAGATCTGTTTGCCTCCCCTCTGAACAGAGCTTCTTTTTTGTGCCAGAGCTCCATGTCCTCTGGTCTGGAAGGTGGACACCTTCTCTTTCTCCTGGATGTGGATGTTTCTTTATGCCTTCTCTCCCCTTCTTCTCATTTCAAAAGTCCGGTTCAAGGTGAAGCAGGATACTCCCAGAATCTTGCTGGTGACCCCCTTTTGGCCCAGACAGCATTGGTTAACCTCTTTTTCTGCATTTAGCCAAGAACAATCATCACAAGTTACTTTACACGGTAGACCTACTGACACAAGAAGGGATCTGTCATCCATGCCCACCTGTCGACTCTTCAACTGATGCTGTGGGTGATAGGATTTTGATTCCATATTGACACCTTTTTTCTGAGGACTTGCTTAGGGTATTGCAGGAGGCCAGGAAACCCACTACTAAGAAATCCTACTTATACAAATCGAAGAGGTTTTCTGTTTGGTGTCTTTCTCGTAATCTTGCTCCACTATCTGTGGATGTTCCTTTGGCTCTCACTTATCTGTGTGAATTACTCAATGCTAGGTTGGCATATTTTTCTGTTAAGGCCCACTTTTCAGTTCTTTTTGCTCGTCTGCCTTTAGCACCCCTTTTAGCCTCTAGATTTGAGGCCAAATAATTTCTTAAAGGTATCCAGAATACAAGACCTTCCAGGAAGCCTGTCCCTCCTTCCTGGGACCTTGATTTTGTTTTGGAGAAATTGACCCAGGCTCCTTTTGAGAAGGCTGTATAGCCGAGGCGCTAAGTAATAAAAGGTTGGACTGTTTGTTGTCTTGGTGGTATAGTTTCCTTTTGAGTTTGCGGCTTCAGCTTCCTTGTAGCATTGTTCTTGAAAAAATGTTCTTTTGTTGTCCCTTACTTCTGCCATATGGGAGTCTGAGCTTCAGGCCCTTCTGGCTGTTCCCCCCTTTTTAGTTTTCTGTAAGGACAGGGTGTCATTGTACTAATTCATCTTTTATGCCCAAAGTGGTGAATGAGTTGTCTTAGTCTATTCTTTGGCCCATTTTTTCTGTTCTCTGCAATCTGCTAGTGAGAAGGTTTTGCACAGTTTTAATGTGCATAGACAACTCAGATTTTATTTCTATAAGACCAAAGCTTTTTGCAAATCTGATTTTTGTTTCCTTTCACTTTAAAAGATTTGCTGTTTGCAAGCAAACTGTTTCTTCTTGGGTATCTAAGGCCTTATTTATTTGTTATTATTTTTATGGCAAGAGCATTCCTTCTTCTGTTAATGCTCATTCTACTAGGGCTGTGCCTTCTTTTGGTGCTTTTTTCAAGGGTTTAGATGCTAACCCTATTTTTGAGGCAACTACCCGAACTTCTGTGCATACTTTTACGAACCACTGTTAGTTGGATGCAACATCCAGGGCTAGGACTGGTTTTGCTAGGGCCATCCTTCATGGGTTCCTAGAGGTCTCTGCTGGTCCTTCCTCCTCCCTCTCTTCATGAGTTTTTGCACTCTCACTATTGTAAGGAGTACTGCAACAATGAAATGGAAGGACATAGTACAGTTGTGTAAAATGTTATCATAATGGTAGAAGTCCTTCTTTTCACTGTTGCAGTATTCACTCCCTCCTCTCCACTCCTAGCTCTTTTTCCTTCTGAATGTGCTTGGTACCTCTCTAATCCTTGGGCTGGGGCTTTCAGTTCTGAGAATGGTATGTCTGAAGTCACCTTTGCGACCTGTGCTGTACTCTGGGTGCATACATGTGACATATGGCATACCCTTAGCAAGCTAAAGGCTTTGGTATACTGGCTGGAAATCTGGCTGCCCTTGGCAGGGGATTATTATTGTAAGGAATACTGTGACAGTGAAGAGAAGAACATCTACTGTTATGGTAAGATTTTACAGTACTGTACCTTTATTGACCGTAAGCTAGTCTTCTCCTTATTTCTGTACTTTTCTAAAGTCTTTGACACAGTTTGTCACAGCAATATAAAATAATGTCTATCTCAGCCCACCCTCTTGCGGTTCAAAAGCTACTTGTCCAGTATGTATCAGTCAGTAAAATGGCATTCCACCTCCTCTGCATACCTCCCAGTCACCAGTGTTGTACCATAAGGCTGTATTCTTGGGCCGCCTCCTCTTTAGCATTCTCATCAACACCCTTTATGCATCCACACAGCAGGCCTCCCCAGTACGATTCAGTACGCAGATGACTCCACACTTGTATGTGTAACAGACCTAATACATCTCCAAAAAGTTATAGGAAGCTTTAACAGCCACTGAAACATGGTTGTGTAACTCGCAACTCATGCTCAACCTACAAAAAAAACTAAAAAAAAAAACTACTCCTTTTCCCTAAATCCCTATCTCATGAAAAAAAAAAACAAAATTTAAAATCCTCTCTCTTAGTAATACAGCCATTGAAGTCACTTCTCATAGCAAGTTATTGAGGATGATAGTGGATGATGATCTTAAATTTAACCTGTATATTAAAAATTACATAAAATATTTGCCAAAAGCTAGGGATGAATTATGGAGCCAAAAACTCTCTCGCCAGCACAACTAAAACTGAACAGGTCTATGTTAGATTGTCTAATGGCCACATTGTCGAATGTCATCTCATCGACAATGTAGGCCATCAACCCCCCCCCCCCCACAACCCCCGTTAATTATATATACTAACTCCAAGATCACACTACAGTGTGGAAAAGGGCAAATCTCCTGATCTCCATAGTAATGCAGTCTCAGTCAGAATGGTTTGACGGCCTGCGTTATTGATGTGATGATGCATTCAGTAATGTAGCCATTTGACAGTCTAACATAGACCCAAAACTAAACTTGCCATGACTTAACTCCTCCATTCACTACTTTATGGCACTCCTATTCTTTTTAAACTCCAGGCATCACACAAATAAAACTTGAACAATGTAATAAAGAGACTAAATTTGCAGCAAACATCACTTTCAGAACCCACAACTGTATCGCACTAAAAAGCCTTACTTGATTAGAACTACCTCATCAACTAACATACACAGCTTCCTACCATATAAAGTTATCCGGCATCCATATGCTTGTCCAGCACTAAATACCATTCTATACAACTGTGTTCCCATTCTGTCATCATCATCATCATCATCCTATGACCAAAAACTCCTCTCATGCGCAAGGTGGGAAGATTTCCTGGAATACTGTGAGCTTGTCTGGCAAATGTGGTTAAATGCTACCATACTTCCTGGTTCAAAAAAAAAAAAACACATGCTCATTAATTTGGTATTGAAATCGTAAGCTGCTAAGGTCAAGTAACTTTATATACTGGCAATTTTATGCATCATGCAGATATATTATTTTATTGGTTATAGGTATACAGCAGCTTATGGAGTTTACATTTGTACTATGCACTTTTGTGCAAGCTTTTCAAACACATTTTTATAGTGTGGCACTTCCTTTTTAATTTGTATTACTTTTGCATTTTATCATTTCCTGTTTGAATGATATAAATCCATGTTTGATGAATTGTATTCATTTTCTGATGACATCTGTTTCAGTATGAGATGAAAGCACTAAAATATGGTGGAATTAAACAGGCAGTAAGTAAGTTAACAACAGTTGACAACAATTTCCTATTTTCTTAGTAACAATTTTCATTCACTCCTACATGACATGAATTGATAAATTCATGCATTTCTTTAAACCTCACCCATAGGTACTTACTAGGCTATTGCCTCCTCCTTAACATTATTCTGTATTTATTATTCCCATAAATTCCTTTTATTTCTTACTTTACTTCTTCCCTTTTCTAAGGATCCCACTTCCAGTTATTTTATTCCCTGTACAATATTGTGAAATTCATTTATAGATGAGTTAGATTTTGATGTCCATTTTGTACTAATTAGTTAGTTATTTATTTATTTTTGGCTGCTGATAGCATTAACTTAGTAAGGCCTTACTACATGTAGAGAGTTTGAATCCTGTATTTCGGCTCAGAAAAAATGATTCCCTTAGTTGCAACCATTTGCTCCCCCAAAACTTAAGACATATTACTTTGTAGAGAATTTTTAAAGTCTGCCAACTTGCTACATTCCCAAAAACACATTCTCAGTTATCCCTCTCTTTTCCATCGTGTGTCCAGCATTCACTTTCTTCTTTAGAAAAATGATCTGAAGTTTGCTTGCATGCCTCTCAACTGTCCAGATTTTCACAAATGTACAGTTTTTTGCCTCATATTTTAGTCTGTTCCTCATAAAATTTGTGTTTTTCTGGTAAATCACTGAGGATTGACATCACAAAATAATGACATATATTTGAGTTTCAGATGTCATATCCTTCAGAAAAATGCATGCTAACACAAAATCTGTTATTCTAGCAAGTTTCAAAGTTTGTAAGAGCAATATTTAAAATATGTCCCTATTTTTGTGTCTTTGTCCCACATTATTTTAGGTTTTGTCCAGATTTCTTGAGCTAAAAGGTTGAGAGGTAGGTCTGCTTTTAGCTATTAAAATACTCGTGCAAGCACTTCCAAGCAAAAATTCCTAAACCTCATGGACTTTTACATTCTTGGAAGCCATACAGATGTTCTCCCATTCTTCCTTTGTTAATTCATTTTCCCAATCTATTCTAACCACCTGTGATGGATTCTTATAGTTGTGTAACATTTATGTACTGTATTAATTATCTCTTTTTTAACAGTAGCTTCTGTTTTAGACTCAACTAAAAGCAGTAACAGAACTGGTCTTCAGTTAGCACTCACCCTTCCCTTTCTGTCTGCCTGCATTCTGATGTCAGTCAGTGGTAGAGAAGGCAATTTGTAACTTGCAAGTCCAAACTTCTAATTAGCTCCACCTGCATTGTTAGCTTTCCTTCCCTAGTTATTTACTCCTAATACCTTGGTTCCATTGCTAATTTCCTCCAGTAAATTGCTTTCTTGCCTATTTTCTATACATCTGCTTGCGTCCATTCCTGTTGATAAAATCTCCTTTCTTCGTTCTCATGTTGGCTTAGTTCTTGGAATAATTTCTTCTACTTTACACGTATAATATTCTGTATGTGTATTCTCCTTAAGGACCTGCATCTTCTACTATCTCTTTTTTGCACTTTGATTTATAACCCTGGGTTTGTGTCATATTTGTGAGCCTTAACTTGAACTATGAGGTAGAATCAGTTTTTGCCACTTAAATTTTGCCACCTTTCCTGTGGTGGAGAAAAGAGAAAACTTCTCACATGGGTGAATCATTGCAGGCACACAAATACAAACTTTTAGAGAGAGAGAGAGATACAACATAACAGTGGGCATTGGCAAGCCACAAATACTGATCGACAGTGATTTGTTTTGCAATTTTTATGATGAAAAAATATATCAGCAGTCACTTTCAGTAACCTTACACCGTTTTCTGTCAAATGTGATTCAGTTATTTGTGCTTTAGAACAATTTATACACTTTTTTGTAGGAAAAAAGTGTTCTAGATAAAACGTATTGTACTCATATATATATATATATATATATATATATATATATATATATATATATATATAAAGTTGTACACACAAGTATGTATACATATGTATGTGCGTATATATGTTAGCACCCAAGCACACACACAGAGGAGTCACTCATTAATTCAAATGAAGGTAAAACTGGCATCTACTTGTTTAAACAATTTGGTCAACTAAACAACTGGTTGACAGGTATATGAGATTGCTGCATTACCAGGGTTAAGAAGTATGCCTTTTCCATGGCATCATACAGTCTCATAGTTAGAATGTAAGCTTAGCAGAGGGTGTGGGGGAGACAAGTTGGGCTTGCTCCCCTGCAAACACATTTTCTTCCATGCTCAGAGGTTGTGTTTCTGCGCATGGATATGTATGTGTCAATGTATTTTTTTTTTGTATGTGTTAATGTGTTTTTTTAAAGACATTTGTTTGTTTGTTTAGTATACCTGTTTACCTATGCACATTCACACATACATATTTGCATACACACTCCCCATAAATGTATGCATATTAGATATATATATACATATATATATATATATATATATATATATATATATATATATATATATATATATATATATATATATATATATATATATATATATATATATATATATATATATGGATCTGCACACACACAAACACACATATATAGGTGTGTATGTATATATATATATATATATATATATATATATTTATATATATATATATATATGGATCTACTTCACAAGCTTGAAGTTTCAAAACTTCAAACTCCAAATGGTCAAAACCATAAGATCGACGTTTTGAAACTTCAAAATTGTAATAAAAAAATAAAAACAAAAAATTTGATGTTTTTTGCAGGGGGCAAACCCCCCGCAATCCCTGCTAAATAAATATAACAACTCCGAGATCGAACTACAGTGAGGAAAATGGTAAATTTCCCATTCTGTGCTGGACGGCAGTCTCCATTCAAAATGTTCAAAGTTTCAAAACTTTAATCTTATGGTCTCGACCATTTACAGTGTGAAGTTTAGAAACTTCAAGCTTGTGAAGAGAATCCATATGTATGTATGTGTGTATGTGCATATATATATATATATATATATATATATATATATATATATATATATATATATATATATATATATATGTGTGTGTGTGTGTGTGTGTTTGCATCGGAGGGAATGCTTTTGAGCAAACAGCAGTTTTAACATTTTGCACACTGATGTTTCTGTGTTAACAGAGTGGCTATTTATTGCAGTATTTTCCAAAATTATGCAGCATAAATACATATGTTGTGGAGTAGGTTTAGGTAGCTGTTAAGTGCTTTGCTCTCTGTATGCTTGCCTAAGTTATAGGCGACAATGTGTTTGGCTTAAGACTTATATTGGTCAGAAAAAAGTTTGTTCTGCATTTGTTCCATTTTGTCTATGATAACTTGCTGTTTGTATTGCAGTTGGTACAGGAGTATCTGCATGTTGAAGGAAATTCATTGTTAATAGTGTCAGACTTTTTTTCTGATATTGCAGAAGCCACTCTGCTGTAAAACTTTTTTTATGTTATAATTCATTGCTTAGGGAAACTTTGGAGAGAGTACATCATTTTGCTTCATTCATCCATTATATTCTGTCACATTTGCACAGTTGAGCAGTTGCTTGCTGAACTGATTGTTAAAATGTGACTTTGTATTGCCAACATTTTGAATTTTAAACATGAATTTTGATTGTAGTCATTAGTAGTAGGCCAGTGTATATTGGACCAGACCCTACAAGTACTTCAAAAATGCCACAATCAAGTGCTAAGCTTAACTGTGAGTTATTTGTAAGTGACACTCTTTGTGGTCACAGGTATGCAATTTTTTTTAAGGTCACGATCGCAGTCTTTTTTTTGTGAGCTACAGATATCTTAGATTTAGTATATTTAAGTACCTGGAGATGTGAAGGTGCCAGTGAAACAGTTTGATGCTTAGTGATCGAGCTTTTGCATATCGGTCACTAATGTTTTGAACTTTAGTCTTAGAGCTTTCATAATAAAATGCAGTTTTGAACAAATCATTGCTTAAAAATGTATTTGATACATTCTTTCAACTTTTTTTTTCCAGAGATGGTGGAAGGGTCCCCCTCACACATTCAGCCTATGAAGGCAGCTGACTCCCTGCTTTTAGTATTGTCAGTTCTGGGATTTTTAAATGAATTTGATGAAATCTGTGACTCTCACTAATTTTCTTCTGCCACATAGAATGTTGCCATTTAGTGGCATACACGGTATATGATATTGAAAGTAATGTATGCATAGTCAAGTTCATTGGCCAAAGGCTGTCAAGTTGATGATGAGTTAAATCGAATATTTTCAGTTTGTTGCTTGAATGAGAGGTGCAACATAAATAGTCTGAAGTTACAGAAAGGCTTAAATATGTATGATGTTAGAGATGAGACATTCAGTTATTAATGCCATTTGTATGACTTAAGAAATACTTTTCTGTACATTGATTAAAATTCATTCCATGGCTCTTGTGCATCTGCTTCAGTCCAGTTATGCATAATAAAGATGCTTTAGTACCATTACTTAGTGAGTATAAAAAGATGGGTAAAAGTGTGAAGGCCATAAAATATGGGCTTTAAATTATTACACAGCTGTTCTTATCTAGTAAAACTGCAGTAATTTTCCACAGAATGAGAGCTCATTTTATATATTTGTGTGTGAATGTGTACATATGCACACACACACGCGCGCTTATATGTGCGAACAGGTGTGTGTGTGTGTGTGTGTAACTCACATTCACTAAAAATACTTTTTTTTTCTTTGCAGACATAGATGCCTTAGTCGGTGGTGAAGTAGGAGGACTTGAATTTGGAAAGTTACCTTTTGGAGCATGTGAAGATCCTATAAGGTAAGATTTTGTGGAATCGTATGTTATCGTGCACTATGAAATAAGCTATAGTATAATTAGTTATGAAAATCAAGCATTATAGGTACTGTATAAGCAGTGTTCTGACCCACTCTCTTCTCGCGTCTTTGTGCATGAAAGCAGAAAAGCCCGTAAGAGTATAATCTCCTTAACAGGAAAGCTCCATATACTCAATGTGATGAGCATGCTTATCAGTGTCTTTAAAGTGCTATCTCTAAACTCCTGGAGCAGTCTCATACCTCAAGTTAAGGCATGTCTATGCCATGGTACATATCATCACCAATTTAAAAGTAATAGCTACTGTTTGATTTTTTTTTTTTGTTAAGAAAAATTGGTTTTATTACAAACATTCCAGCTCCCACACCCAGTTGCACTTTTTTGTTCTTTTGCACTGTGAGTTTTGCAATTAGTCTTGGACGTTTCCTTTAAACTTTGAATGTTGGTTCACCCCTAAGCAGCATGACATGATCATTTAATGTGAAAAAAAAATCTTTTATGTTGTCTGCCGAAGCATCATGTGATGGCTATCACTATCTTTCTGTTGCTGTTTCTTTACAGCAGTGAATGCTGAGTGATTTCTAACATCCAGTCACACATTTGCATCTTGATCTTGTATGTAAATACAGACGATTAGGAGCTACAGAGATTTCTAGATTAGGTTGCAGTACCAGATCATCTCCTACAAATAGAAGAGGACTCCTACTGTGTCTTTTTGTTCACTTTGAAATTTTGGAATGGGTCATGCACCAGGAGCCTCTTTATAGTTAAAGTCAATCACTGATCATTGGTTGAGGAATAATCCTTAGACTTCAGGAGCTGCCACGTTTCATTTTTTATGCAGGTATATGGTGTGTGTGTGTGTGTGTGTGTGTGTGTGTGTGTGTGTGTGTGTGTGTGTGTGTGTGTGTGTGTGTATATAGAGTATGAAAATGAGTGGGAGTACTTTTCTATGACTCCAGTTATGTGAAACAAAGTTGACATGTATTACTGTGGATATTTTTGTATCACAAATGTTATTACTGTGGCCATTATTTTCCATCGCAATCCAATATCTGAGGCCTACTCAGTCAACAAGTGCTGCAGTTAGTGTTATCTGTGGCTGTAAATGGCTATCTGCTAGTGTTTGCTTAAGCTAAAAAGTAGTTATTCTGGCTTTGCGAGACGTGTGTGTGTGTGTGTGTGTGTGTGTGTGTGTGTGTGTGTGTGTGTGTGTGTGTGTGTGTGTGTGTGTGTGTGTGTGTGTGTGTGTAACAAATTAGAATACTTTACTTTGGCTATGGATTGTGTGAAACAAAAGCGATGGCATTCTTGCCATTTTTTGTACTTCTAGTAAGATATCTGAGGTATATGCAGTCAACAGAGTGACTATGACTGCTGGGCAAGAGAAGCTGTCTGTGGATGAAAAGAACTGAACCGCTTGTCATTTGTTCAGGTTACAAAGTCTTTAATCAGGCTTTGCAGGATTAGTACACATTTATGTAAATTAAAGGAGAACTCCACTCAAAAGTCAAGTCTTTCTTTCCAGAAATGTTTTTCCTTTCTTGTAATCTAATACTAAACACTTCACATACAGAGAAGCATCATTTAATAATTGTTTGCCTTTCTTTCCTGCATTTGTTTCATGTGTTATACCACAAAGGCTACTAAGAGTGGTAGAATAATTGTCACTTATCCCAACTACAGAGTCATTAAGAAGACAATGCCTCTTAAACAATGATATTTAAATTGGAAGAAGATTTGGCTGGAAAAAAATGCACACAAGGGAAGGGAAGCTAGTACTTGCCTATGAACCTATGAACCTATAAATGTGCCTTATTAATTACAGATTGCCAGCATCACACCTCAGATAAATAGTGTAACCTGGAATCTGAACAAAGGCAGTGTTTTCAAGCTTAGTTTTCAGATGGAAATGTCTTTCCCTTTAATAAAACTTAGTGCCACAAAGAAATAAAGCTAATATGTTCATCTAACTTTTTTTACTTTCTATCACTATTTGATTTTGCATTTTTTCTACACTGTAATTTCTGTAAAAGTGCATGTTTCTTCTGGAGTTGGGGAAAGAAGATTTGACATCAAATACTTTAATTCTACCTACAGTATTTAAAACTGTGAATGAAACACAAACCGTCCCTGCCCAAATAACACCTATTAATCACAGGGGTCAGATTTCTCACATTTGAACACTGAACTACAGTTGTTACTTTGAAAAGAACAACTAACTCATTTTTAAGCCTGTCATTCAGACATCCCTTAAATGCTGCAACAGAGATGGCCACTAATGAAAAACAAAGGAAGCACAGTAATTAAAAATGTGGATTGATGCTGACTGAAAAGTACTCGGTCACAACAATGTTGTAAACTGATGAGAGAGAAAGGTACAGTAAATGATCCCCTCATTATAAGGATTTCTTTCTGTCCCTCTAACATGACATCAGGAAGGTGAAGGCATTGACTGTAAATAAAATAATGTTAGCCATGGCAGCCTCCTTCAGATCATTTTGGGGTATAACAAATTAGAAAATAATAACCATTTACTTTGATACAGAGGCATTAGCAATGCAGAAAAGTTCGAGATTGGCTAAAAACATGTTTTTCTCAGTTTTGGGTGCGGTTCTCCTATAGGAGGGAATATTTTACTGTGCTTCCATGTGCTTGTGGGAAACAAGCTTGAAGTAAATTACTGTAGCCATTATTTTTCTTTACCACAGTTAGTCAACTGAGTGGCTGTAATTGCTATGGACAGGGGGTGTCTGTGGGTAAAACTTACTGGCGCTGTTGACATAATAGAGTTAAATATTCATAAATCTGGCTTTGTAGAATGGCTGCATTATTGTGATCATCTTTTTTAATCACATTCAGAAGGCTGATGTATGCACTGTTAATAAACTGGTTGTAATTGATGGAAACAGATGTCATCTGTGGATAAAAGTGAATTACTCTTGTTTTTCTAATCACAGTTAAACCATCACTGATATGGCTTGGCAGAAGTAGTGTTACACGATAATTTGTGGAAACCAATCTAACATGATCATTGCTGTGGTTTTCGCTTGTGTGTGTGGGGAGGTATGCAGTTTATCTAAGAGTAACAAGTTGGATATTATTTCTTTCACTTTCTTTCACAGTCAGACATAATCATTTTATACAGTAGGTACCAGGCTCTAACTTTCTGAGCAGGGTGTGTGAAAGCCACTGATCATTGGCACTGTAGCACAGCAAGTAACATTGCAATCTCATAAAGCTTTGTTCTCTGTTGAGTTGCTGGTGGTGGCTCCTTCTTTGTGGAGTCTGCATATCCCCCCTCCCTCTTTGTGGGTTTCAACTTGGTGCTGAGGTTTCCTTCCACACCCCAAAGATATTCAGTGGGTGAACTGGCATTTTGTCTTGTAGATTAGTGTAGTGTACACTGTGTGTGTGTGTGTGTGTGTGTGTGTGTGTGTGTGTGTGTGTGTGTGTGTGTGTGTGCGCACATGGGTATGGATGTATGCTTATGCATGTGCATATCTGGAGAAGTGTGTACAGCAGGTCACTATTGTTTGACTGAGGTAGTATAATTATATGTGCTGTTAGTTGGAATACATTACTGTAGTCATTTTTTTGTATTTTCCTCAGTCAGACACCAGGCATGTATACACGTGGCTTATTTTGGGTGGGGGATTAAAATGTCATGCTTTGTATAGAAGTCTGACAGCAACACATTGAAATATATTACTGCAACCCTTTGTTTTTTCGTTTTCATCACAGTTTAACATTACAGGGGCATACAGAAGGTGACTGTCTTTTGGGGAAAGTGGTGAGGTGGCATGCTGTTTGTGTATGACAGCTACAACTGAAGTGTCTAACACCAGAGAGGTACACAGAAGATGTTACTCATTTATACAATTTTAATTTAGTTTTATGATGATAAATATACATTGCTGTATCTTGTTTTATGTCTCTATTATCACTATTCTACTTAGAGTATGTATTACATATCTTCTGTATTTTTATCAGTGTATATTGTAAATGCTGGTTGTCTGCAGATGTTTCATTACTGTATCTTGTTCCCATGCAGTAGGCGACCTTCTGGAATCATAGCGTGTGGAACTGTCAACCTCTGCAGGTGTAAATCTTTGTAATTTTGAACAGTTGATCTCAAGTTGTCTTTATTTGGTCTTCAAACTGTGGGTCTCTGATTGGTCCCAGGATCCAACTCAGCCATGTACTCCAGCCTTGGAGCCAAAAACTGAGCTTCTCCCCTCCTACACTTCTTGCCCCACTCTCCCTCCACCCCTCAGATCTCATTTGCCGCTTGTTTGAACAGCCATGGGGTCTGTTGCTGAGCTCCTTCCAGGGAATTTTTTTCAGTGTTTTTTGGATGTGTAACAAAAAACAAAAAAAAAAGTGTAAAAGAACCGAGTTTTATTGTAGAGTAGAAGTAGGGTCTCTGTCTCTGTCTCTCTCTCTCTCTCTAATTCCCTTTTCTCTGTAGTGCCTTTATAGTTTTTTTGGTCCTGCCATGGCTGATTCTAAGCCATAAGGCTTTAAGAAGTGCACGGAGTATGGGCAAAAAATTCCACCATCTGATGCTCACACTCTCCCGAAGTCTCCCATTTTGGCATCACCCAGGCTCCACTCCAGGTCGAGGTCAACATCCCTTTCTCCCAGGTCCTCCCGGAGCTTCTCAGAGTTTGAGGTAGACAGGCTGATGAGGAAATTTCTGAAGGCGCATTTTCATTTGGGAGTTTTGCCAGCCCCGACTCCCTTTGGAGCTGTGAGCGCTCAGTGTGCATTCATGCGTATTTCTCATTCTCCAAACCATCCTTCAGTTTTGGAGCTTTCGGGTTTGAGGATCCCGAGTTTTGAGACATCGGCGCCAATAGGTACCTGTACTTTGACGCCGACCATCACCTTGAGTAGTTCAGCCCCTGTGTCTTCAGGCCCGACTGAGTCTCTGAGCCGTAGCTTTAACATTGGGTCTGAGGGTTTGGCTTTGGTTGCCAGGCTTTTGGAGCTATTCCTTCCTCTCAGTGCCTCTGCACTTGACAGTTTGGCTCCGACTCCACCTTCTGTGTTGAGAGTGGCAGGGGATAACCAGGCTTCGACATCGAGGGCCTCGGCCACAATGGCATTGCCCTCAGAATCTCATTTGCCCTTGGCCTTCGAAGTAGTGGAGAGGATTCTGTCAGCCCCCACAAGAGTCTCTACTCTCCCTCCCTCGGATCGGACTCCTCCCTTATGAGTTGCCCACGCCAGATCCTTCTCTCCTCTCACCTTCAGGATAGCCTGTACCAAGAAGTTTGCAGGTGGCTTCTCTTCAGGAGCACCCAGAGTCTTCGACACCTCCCCAGAGCATCCCCCAGAGGAGGTGCAGTGGAAGCACACATACAAAAGAAGGCACTTGAATTCCCCACCAGAATCCCTGAATGAAGACACAGACTTGAATGAAGGGGAAGGTTCCCCCAGATCCCCACCTGAGGTTGTCTCCTTTGGGCACGATGGACATCCTTCAACAGAAAGGTAGGTGGTCCATCCACAAACCTAACTCTGACAAGTCCATGTTCCTGAAAGCCTTTGGAATGGGTTCATCTACATCCTGGGTTCCCCCCTGCGGACGCCCTGATTGACTTAATATCCTGCAGGGAGTGGAAGCAACCGGACACAGTAGTGCCGGATAAGATTCTTAGCACTCCTTTGGATAGGCACCACTGGACTAAGGGTGTCACAGTCAATATGATGGTGGTGGCAGCACTCACAAAGAAAGAGCTGGCCTAAGAGAGCTTTTTGTTCATTCCCTGGACAGGGAGTCTAGGATGATGGACAGATTTGGTAAGCGGGTGTACTCTTCAGCAACCTTTTCTTTGCATGCACTGAATTATCTGGCACACATGATCAGACTTTAGAGAGACCTCGTTAAGGAAATCTCGGAGTCTGTCCCAGGTTCCGTGTCTGGAGATGACAAGAAGATCTTCTCCTCCAGAATGGCCATCCTCCATTCTATCTCCAACACGTCGATGAGGCTACTTTCGTATGTGGCAGAGGGTACCACAAGGGCAGCTGGTTCAGGTGTTGCCATTAAGGGTCACACCTGGATGCGGCTGTGTGAATTCTCAGAACCCTTCAAAGCTTCCTTTATCAATGTGCCCTTTGACGGGGTCATCACTTTTCAGTCCCATGGCTAGAGACGCTCTCTCCCAGTGCGAGAAAGACTGAAAGGCCTTGTCTGCCATCGGAATATGCTTTTCTACCCCACAAGAGTCCTATTCCAGGAATCAGTGTGGGGGTAAGAAGCTGTGGTTTCAGAAGTCTCGAGGCACTTTCTAGGACTCCCAGGAGACTTTTCCTGTAGAGATAGAGGGGGAAGTGATTCCAGTGGCAGATGCCACCCCCACAACGGGGAGGGGGGGTGGTCTGAGAAATCAGGGGTATCGAGATATGTTCTCGGACAGGCCCTTTCAGCAATCCTGAAGGGTTTCTCCCATCTGCTCTACTCTGGAGGCAGTCAGGGGATGTCTTTCCCTACACACAACAGCCTGGGAAGCCATCACTGCCGATTGTTTGGTGTTAAAGATAATATCCAGAGATTACTCCATCCCGTTCTTCAAATTCCCAAGCCTGACTCAAAACCTCCCTGATGTGTCACCCAGTCAAAGGGAGGCAGCAGCCTTGAAAATCGCAAAGCTGATAGAAAAAAAAAAAAAAAGTCATCCAACCCGTCCCCCCAAGACCAATTCAGATCTCACTTCCCTACACAAGTTGGTTGACAACAAAATGGTCACAATACAGTCCATTCTGCCCTTTCTGCAGAAGGATGATTGGAGGTGCTCAGTAGACCTTCAGGATGTGTATTACCACATCAAGATGGACCAACACTCCAGAAGGTTCCTCAGCTTCCAGCTGGGAGCCAGTCACTTT
The DNA here is from genome assembly GCF_019279795.1 of Protopterus annectens. Taxonomy (NCBI): domain Eukaryota; kingdom Metazoa; phylum Chordata; order Ceratodontiformes; family Protopteridae; genus Protopterus; species Protopterus annectens. The sequence goes on from NC_056737.1 coordinate 1,402,633,119, forward strand.
CAGTTCAGGTTACTCCCCTTTGGACTCACCACAGCCCCCAGAGTGTTGACCAAAGTGATGGAAGTAGTTGCAGCTCACCTGAGACTGCTTGGATTCTGCATTTTTCCTTATCTGGACAATTGGCTCCTTACTGCTCCCACCAAGCATCGATCCCTGCAAGCCAGGGATTGTCTCTTTCACTTTGCCTCGACCTTGGGCATAACCATCAATCTTTCAAAGTCCAAATTGGATCCAGTCCAGATCGACTTTATAGGGGTATCACTGGACATGACACAGTGTATGACCTTCCTTCAGCTGCACGTAATTTAGATTCTTTCAGTCACCCCCCCGCCTTTCTCGTCCTCAGAGAATTGAGGTCAGTGGCGGCTACCATAACTCTTCTACTGTTGGCTCACCTTCAAATGAGAGTACTTCAGTGGATCCTAGCAGTCCAATGGTCCTTTCTCGAACTGCCCATGGACTATCCCATAAAACTATCTCGAGCCTGCAAGGAGTCTCTCCTATGGTGGCTTCAATATCAGGATCTGTACTTAGGATGACCATTCATTCCCTCTCCTTTCAAGGCCACTGTGACCACAGATGCCTCCCAGTTCGGGTGGGGGGGGGCATTGGCTGGGTCGGATGGTCCAAGGCACCTGGTCCCCTCTAGAGACCAATTTGCATATACATGTCCTGAAGATGAGGGTGGTCCTTTTAGTGTTGCAAGCTGTTCATGCCTCACTTCCCATGGGGACAGTTGCCATCCAGACAGACATGTCAGATGTCTGGTACATCATCAAGCAGGGAGGAACCGAGTCTTGGCCTCGATGTTGAGAAGCCATGAGATTGTAGGGGTGGGCAATCTCTTCCATCCACTTTCTCGTAGCAACACACATTCTGGGAAAGCTCAGCAGAACCATTTTGATGCCTGGGAAGTGGCCTCTCACCCTTTCAGTGACAAACATGATCTTTCAGAAATGTGGTCAACCTTGCTGAGATCTCTTCACCTCTCCTTCCAACGCCAAGTGCAGCAAGCATTTTGCCCTGATCCCCCCTCCGGGGGAGTTCCCCAGAGACTCTCTGATACATGCTTGGCTCCCCAGTCTTCTTAATGCCTATCCTCCTCTTCCTTTGATGCCCAAATTGCTCCAGAAAGCCCAAGGTTGAAGTGCAAAATCATCATTGCCCTGTTCTGGCCTCGACAAGTTTGGTTCACCTTCCTGTGTTCTCACCTTGTGTGTCCTCATTGGACTGTCGATCCCATTATGGATCTTTTACCCACCCTTTGGGCAATCAACTTCCAGATGTTCTCAACCTGAAGATTAAACACTTGGCTACTCAACTTCTGTTGATGGCTAGAACTCCTGGGCTATCCTCTCCTGTTCAGAAGATTTTGATTGCAGCTCATAAGATCTCTACCAGGAAAATTTACTCCAGCAAATGGAAGAGATTTTCTATTTGGGCATGTCAGCGTCAGTTAGACCCTTTCAAAGCTCCTGTTCCAGCTATTCTAGATTTCTTGGCTCACATCTTAACAGTGGAACTAACTTCTCCACAGTCAAGGTGCAGTTGGCAACCTTCTATGATTTCCATATTGGTGAAGACACTACATCTTTGGCATCCACAAAAATATGTAAGGCTTTTTTTGAGGGGTACCTTTCTACTTTGGCCTCCGGTCAAGGATCTTGTGCCCCGTTTGGACCTCCCTTTGGTTTTACAAGCTCTGTTTTTTGTTCCCTTTGAACCAGCTGCCACAGTCGATTTACAATTCTTGTCTTGGAAGATGGCCTTCTAAGTGGCTATCACCTCTACTAAGAGGGTTTCAAAACTTCATGCCTTTAAATTAAACTCCCTTATCTTGGTTTCCAGAAGGACAGAGTAACTCTTTGCCCTAATCCTTCCTTTATGCCCATGGTTGCTTCAGAGGTCAATATCAACCAAGTGATTAGTCCCAGTCTTCTTCCCCAGTTTCCAGAACAAGGGAGAATACAAGCTTCATCTACTTAATGTTCACGGGCAGTTATATTTTTATGTGGATAGGACAAAAAAACTTCAGAAAATTAGACCAACTGTTTGTCTCCTTTGGTAGTTCCAGATTAGGAAGGTCAATCACTAAGGTGACTTTCGCTGATTGGATCTCAAATCTTAAGCAGATGCCCCTCCTTCCCTGACGCCTTAAAAGCTGAGCTATACTCTGTTGCATATCTTGCACTCTGCTTACTAATCTCTCTCTACATACAACTGTCAAACCATCAGAGCCCATGGACATTGTTACACTTAAAGAAAAATCAATCCCCAGAGCTAGCACGCCTCGGGATCTAAAACTGTTGTCATCACAATAAACAAAACATACTGGAGGATGGGTTCCTGACCCAGAGACTCCCAGACTCTGGAATAGATTGCCCATACATATCAAGCAGAGTGCCTCTGGACCTCTTCAAAAGGAACCTGCGACTGGATGGATGGAAGGGAAATTTCACCCAGGGGATCACGTCCTCAGCCCTGCTACACAGGGGGAGGAAAAAAAATATGGGAAGAAAGAAGGAGGGAAGGAATGTTGTGGCTAGGCTTGTATAGGCCCTAGGGCTGATAGCCTAGTACCAACCTATGAACCTATTGCATTGACGTATTCTAGTAAAGGGATTCCTCTACCAAATCAGATCAAGGGCCATTCCACTAGGTCTGTGTCTACTTCTGCGGCCGTGACTTCTGCAATAATGTTAGTAGTTATTATTTTAAAAGACCTAGTACATTTGTACCACCAAATCACCAGGTAGTGGAAACATTTTTAAGGCTATGTGAGGATGACTTGTTCTCTGTTCTGAATAATAGAGAGGGATACCATGCTTTTAGTAATTTAAAAGTTGATGAAGAGAAAAGCATTGGACATGTTATGTAGTGATGAAACTATTGTTATTCGCCCAGCTGACAAGGGTGGATCTATAGTTGTCATGGACAGGTGCTGTTACTACTCTTCCATCCACAGAATGTTAAATGACCCTGATGTATATATAAGAATTACTATGGGAGGTATTTACAGTATGATCTCTAGAGTACATAACACTATACAGGTTGTTTACTACGTGAGGATATATGTGATGAATTGTCAGAATATTTAACTGTTGAGACCCCATGTATCCCCACATTTCAGGGTCTTCCTAAAATACATAAATATTCCATTTTATATTCCATTTTATCTCCATTTAGACCAATTGTAGCTGGAGGAGGGTGGCTTACGGAACCATTCTCGATATATGTAGAGAAAGTGCTAAGACCCATTCTAAATAGCTCGAAAGTTGTATTGAAGGATTTCAAACAGTTTCTACAGAGCCTGTATGAACATGTTAACACTGTAGGTATACCCAGGGATTGTTTGATTGTGACAGTATTGTTTACCATTATCCCTAATAGAGAAGGAATTGATTTAGTCACTAGATATATATGTAAAAATAGTATCATTGATATGAAAACTATTGACTTAATTGGTTTATTTCTTGAAATCATCTTGGAGAATAATATTTTCCTATTTGACAGTGATTAGTTTTTACAAACCTCTGGCGTAGCTATGGGCACATCCTGTGCCAATAGCTACGCCAACATGGTCCTGGCTAAATAACATGATTTTTCTAAGTTTATCAGTTTCTACACCAGGTTTGTGGATGACGTGTTTATGCTGCGGACAGGTGCTTTTTCTGACCTGCGTAATTTTATTGAATATTTGCACAGCACAACTTCTTTCCTGAGGTTCTCCTTAAAGCATTTGCATACCGATATTGAGTTCTTGGACAGTGAAGTTCTTAGATGGGCTGACATGCCCTTTGATACCCAACTGTATAGGAAAGGGTGCTACAGAAATTCTCTTTTACATAGAACTAGTATGCACCCTTCCCATGTTTTCTCCAATGTAGTGAAGGGCCAAGGTATGCAAGCTTTCTAGGTTGAATGCAAGAGAAAAAGGGTTTAGAAATGAAATGACTACCCTTAGACGTTATTTTAAAACTAGGGGTTATAAGAAAAGAGAAATTCAGCAAGGCTTAGAATCAGGTGCCTTACTGAGATCTACACGAGCGAGACCGTATTTCTCAAATACAGGGGGTGGGACTACTAGTATGGCAGATATCTCTAAGGAACAAGGTTTTGCTTTTTCTCTGCAATACAGTAGTAGTGATAGTATTGTAACCAATATTATTAGAAAACATTGGTCTATTTTGCTCACAGATGATAAAATAAAGGGCACAGTAGGAGAACGTCTAACGTTCATTTTTAAGAATAAGATGAACCTTAAAAGGATGCTATGCTATCCAGATAGGATTAAGAAACCAAATTTTGAAATGAATAATGTAGGTACTTTTCCCCTGTTACAACTGCAGGTACTGCAAGTATATAGATAGCAGTAGCAGTTTTACCAACCCGGATATAGGTGTCAAGTTTCATTTTAAGGTGAAGGCTTATTGTAATACTAAGGACAGTATATATCTTGCTCATTGCATAGTTTGTTCATCTTTCTATGTGCGAAAGAGTAATTGCAAATTGAAAGAATGTATTAGGGAACATCTCTACTCTATTAATATACATTACATGTGCAATGCCTTAGCGAAACATGTTGCTGATAAAGGGGCCAACGATCAGTTTAAGTTCTGTGTTCTAGATCGAGCCTATATGACCCCTAGGTTAGGAGACATTAGAAGTAGATCTGAGATGGTCGAACTGGAATGGATTATGAGAATGTGGGCTAATGAAGGTTCAGGGCTTAATGAGCCTGTACCCTTAAAACCTGTTATTAAATCCCGTAGGTTGCATAGATGACCTACTGGTTTATATTTTTGTTCCGTTGTGCTTCTTTACACAAAGTATAATTAGTGTGAGATAGGGTACTATATTTTATTTCATACATGAAGTTTTAGAGTCTATATATTGTGGGAGATGTATGTATGTGTATAGACATATATGTACTGTTTTTGTGCTGTTCAATTGATTTTAGTGGGCGTGAGCTTAATAATCTTCTTTGATTGGCTGCTGGGATCTCTTTAAAGTGTGTGTTTTTACCTGTGCTTTGATCTGATGAAGCAGTAGTGTATGTATCGTGAAACCGCTTATCTATATTAAAGGATATTTTATTGACTTTGCCCCCGTGTATCTGGTCTGCACATTTTGTTTCACTTCATACTAATAACAGAACCAAATTTTGCCAGGCAGCCCATCTTTAACAAAGGCTATCCATTACTATGAACATAGAGCATTTGCTGAACTTTGCTTTTAAATAAGAGAAAAACAAAACTATTGATATTGTTTTGATTTGTTTAACCAACTAGTGATGGTGGACTTTTGACTCTTCTCATACAACGCATCCCTCTTTTCCATAGGTAAAATAGAGTCCACTATCATCTTTGGAGAGCTGGAGGATTGCTCTAAAGAGTCAGTTGCAATGGGCACACCTTCCTGTGACCAGTCAATAGATTTATTATGTCCAGTCAAAGTCCCTTCTCGTGTAGCAATATCTTTTACTTCTGGCAACACTGTTGCACATGCGCCATTCCTATCCTTTCCCATTCCACCCTTTACATTAGCAGCCGTAGATGTGGTAGTCCCATTAACCCCATGAATATCTTGCTGAACTTCTGATGCTCACCCAAAGTCTTCCATACCTCTGTTTTCAGAAGATAGATTGGCAGAAGTGGTGGAGTCACCACTAGATTCTCTTCTATGTCTGTGGTTGGCACAGTCCATATCCTTGGAAGAAGGAGAGAGAGTTGCATGAGTCTGCTGTGACTGATCCAGTTCTGTCCCTTTGCTTACACTCTGCAAAACAGAGAGGGTGATTCTGGGGCCTGTAGAGAACTAAGAAATTTCTGAGTAGACCTAGGACTTGCAAACCTTTTAAACTGACCTTCTACAACTACAACCATCTCTGAAGGATAAACAGTCCAAAAAAAAAAAAAAAGGTTTCCTTTTTTTTGTTTGTTTTTTTTTTTTTTTAATTAATTTATTTATTTTAAAGTTCTGTCTGATTTCCATGTAAGCAAGTCTTATTTTATATAAATCATTAGAATAATCGTAGAAAGTTTGTACAACATGGACATCCACATGTACTCTGTGAAGCAAGTGCAAGTTTCTAAGCAGCTAAATTTTGCAGAATAGGAGTGCAACTTAATGATAACCTGCAGTGTTTTCTCCCACTGCACAGGGAGTCTGCCTATCCTGTGTATTCAGTCCACTTACCAGTCCCTAGCTGCAGGTGCATTAGCCGCAGGAAGATATTACATAAATGTGTTAAAGCGTCCTTAGCAACTGATTCAGGCACTCCTACCGGTCTGATATTGCCACTTCTCTGACAATTCTCCCTATTGTCTACTTTTGCTTGAATAACAATCTCTTCCTCGTAATGATTAATTGTAGCTTGTTGAACTGTTATTTTCATTTGGAGGCTTAATCTTCCTGTGAAGAGCCTGCGATTCTAATTGTATAGTACCACTGTTTTCTTTAGTGCATATTCAGTTTTGCAGGTCTTTTGGTTCAAAAAGTTACAACTTGTAATATGTCTGGCATCCTTTTGAGAAAATGGTTACCTGAACTATGCTCAGTCCCCTCTGAGGCAACATTTGTGCTTGTGATCAGATCTGCCATAGTTTTAACTTGAAGGTTGACCATTTTTGTTTAGGAAACACTCAGCTAGTCTATCTTAAAGATGTAAAACAGTTCTAGCTCAGTCATACCTCAAGGAAGATTAAGCTCCCATGTTGGGCTGCCAGCCACACCCCCATATGTAATTGATTTTAGGTACAAATTGTTAATATTAATATTTCTCATGACAGTATAACATTGAATCCAGGCAGGCATAGGATGGTAGTAAAACATATCAAAAAACGGATCTGATTAACCTGCATACATCCTGAACTGTACAGCTTTGGGTTTTTTCTCTGCAATTAAATAATAGCATTTGTATAATAACGACAGTATGTCCTGAGTAGTACCGTACAGCTTTGTTTTTTTTTCCTGCAATTAAATAGTAGCATTTGTATATTAATGACAGTATTTCTTGAGTAGTACCCTGACATTAGCTAGTAATGTAGACTGTCAAAATTGGAGTGATTTGGTATATGTACACAGTGAAACCGTCTCTGTAGGATGTACAGGTCATAAGTAATTAAAAAATAATTTCCTGAAGGTTATGAAAATGACTAAATATTCATACTTTCATTAATGTAAGCATAGACTTATGATAGTGTCATGTTTGGAGATCTGTGTAAGCCATTTTTGTTTAAGTTGTAGTTGTAGTAGACACATCCACATATATAACTGTTTGTTTTGGGTGCAAGTTATTAATATTGAAAGTGTTCTAATAATGAGACCATTTTCTTAATAATGGCAAGTCTTTTAGTAGCAAGTAATATGGTGTCTCCAAGCAGGCATGATTTGGTAGATATGAACAGTGACATAATCACTATGGGGGATGTACAGAACTTGAGGTATTAAATAATGTTATTATTTTACATATTTACATCAATATAAAACTGGTGTGATACTGGGTTAAAATGGACATTAAAACATGGTGGATAACGGGGAAAGTGTTCAGAATTGTATATGTTTATATGGTAAAGCAGTTTTGAATATAGCAAATAATTTTCAGAATTGATTAATATTGTAAAATTTATGTGAGCTATAGCTGTACAAATGTTGCCATTTATATGTATTAAAGCACTCAATTTTTCAGTGATATTTGCCCTGAACTTGTGTGGCTTTATGCATTGCTACTACTGTGATGAAACCAGTGTATAATTTGCATTGATTGCAAAATGCATTAGAAGAGCTGTGTGCCGCCCAGTCTTGTTATACATCACTGGAAAGCTGATGAAAAGACAAACAATTCACTCACTGATATATTGGGCTTTTGTTATACATTGCCAGTCTAATATATGCATATCTGTAAGTTAGTGTAGAGGACTAAAGCTCTAATTTATTAATGAACTGCTTCCTGTTGCAAAGTTACTGGGTCTGAATCTTTCCACTGTTTACCTACTGTGTGACCTTGAGCAAGTCACTTAACCAGACAGTGCTTTAGGAAATTACTTCTTAATGGTCTCCTGAACCTATGAACCTATGAGACCATTTTCTTAATAATGGCAAGTCTTTTAGTAGCAAGTAATATGGTGTCTCCAAGCAGGCATGATTTGGTAGATATGAACAGTGACATAATCACTATGGGGGATGTACAGAACTTGAGGTATTAAATAATGTTATTATTTTACATATTTACATCAATATAAAACTGGTGTGATACTGGGTTAAAATGGACATTAAAACATGGTGGATAATGGGGAAAGTGTTCAGAAATGTATATGTTTATATGGTAAAGCAGTTTTGAATATAGCAAATAATTTTCAGAATTGATTAATATTGTAAAATTTATGTGAGCTATAGCTGTACAAATGTTGCCATTTATATGTATTAAAGCACTCAATTTTTCAGTGATATTTGCCCTGTAACTTGTGTGGCTTTATGCATTGCTACTACTGTGATGAAACCAGTGTATAATTTGCATTGATTGCAAAATGCATTAGAAGAGCTGTGTGCCGCCCAGTCTTGTTATACATCACTGGAAAGCTCTTGAAAAGGCAAACAATTCACTCACTGATATATTGGGCTTTTGTTATACATTGCCAGTCTAATATATGCATATCTGTAAGTTAGTGTAGAGGACTAAAGCTCTAATTTATTAATGAACTGCTTCCTGTTGCAAAGTTACTGGGTCTGAATCTTTCCACTGTTTCCCTACTGTGTGACCTTGAGCAAGTCACTTAACCAGACAGTGCTTTAGGAAATTACTTCTTAATGGTCTCCTGGACTGCATGCCTGTAAATTACCTATGAACCTACATTTCTTTGACCGTAACACTTCTTATTTTTGGCAAGGAATGTGCAGGATTTTCTTTCAGAAATTTGAAACACAAATTCAGTTCTCAGGAAAGGGATCTATTTCAGTTTATCAAAAAAACAGATTGTTGAAATCCATATGGTCGGCAATTTAGTTTGTAGATAAACTACATAAAGCCAAGCAACACCCAGTAAAAGCACAGTGTATTTCCAGGGAGGCAACCCCCCTGCTAATTATTTATACCAACTCCGAGATCACACTACAGTGTAGAAAAGGACAAATTCTCAGATCACCTCTACCATGATCTTAGTCAGAACGGTTCAAGGAATCAAACTGTAGACCATATGGTTTCCGACGATCTGGTTCTTTGATGAAATCCAATAGACCCCAGCAAAGATTCTTGTGATATTAATACTATTGTCTAATGGACAAATTTCATGTTTTGCATTTTTTTTTTTTTGTAATTCACGTCATTTATAATATATTGCAAATAATATGTGGTATGTTATTAATAGATGGTTTGGAAAAAACAACAGAGCCATAGGTAGGTTGTCGGGCACATTAGGAAGTTCTCGGTACTGGTGCCCCCTCCACTCGAAGTTTAGGCACAAGGGAAACAAAGTAAAGTTCTTCCTAAAGTTGAGGATTCTCCCACCAAAAATATTTATTCAGTGCTTCTGTAACTGTAACAGGCTGCTTGCTACAGCAGTAGCAAACACCTTGCTTCAGTTCCTACCACACATTGAGATTCAGGTGTAGCAGCAAATGCAGTATCAACATTCCGTTATGAAGACAACATGTTCTACATGTACTCAAAGCTCTGCCGCAGTACTTCGTATCCTACAGACTGCTAAGAGGTGACGTGTCTGGCATACAAGGCATCTACCGACTCAATACTGATGGATTTACAGCACATCAAATGGTATCAGAAATACTTGGACTAGGGATCTAAACCTCTTCTGCAACATCAACAGAATGGTTTGGAGGGACAAGTTTATCTCACAGAGAATACTGCTGCTCTGGAACAGACTCCCCATCCACATAAAACAAACTTCATCCCATGGATGATAAACTGAAAATTTACCCCAGGCCTGCCCTCTGTACTGCTAATGGGCAGAGCAGCTCCTGAATGTTTTATTCCATGTATGGGTCCAATCAAATTATCTGTGTTATGATCCCAGATATTTTTAATTACGGGTAATATATAATTATGAACCATGGGATAGGGATGCCCCTCTGTAACCAAATGGAATAGGGTTAATTCAAACATGAAAAGGAAAATTGGCTAGGCTTAAAATGGCCTGCAAGGGCAGGTATACTAGTACTTACCTATGAAACTATGAGAAGTGATATCTTTGTGGCTTCATAAATGAATGCCAGTACTGTCCTCCCACCCTTTCAGCACCTGATTGTCATGCCCCCCACATCTTGCACTTCAGATAGCTTCCCCCTTTGCCCCACCTTAGTGTTATGGCTCTAAAAAAAAATTAAGCAAGAAAGTTGGGTTTTTTAATTCTGTAATTCATTGGCATGTGAATGTGGTCTTAAGTTAGGTTTAAAAATGCCAAAGTAGGATTTTAGAGAGGAAGGGACTTTATTGAGGTTATTCAATACATTCCCCTTTTCAAATTGTTGGCTCTGCCTCACACAATGACATTGTGTGGTAGATCACCAAAGAGAGTGCTGTGCTGTGTTTTATTCCAGCATGTGAAATAGTCTGCATGTAAATTTATATCTGTTTAATTAATTAAATGTATAACTGCATAAGAAGGATTTTGCCACCCAAGCAACATTGTTATATCAGCAGATATAGCACCCCTTTGTTTCTCTTTAGATCTTGTTTGCCTCATTCCTAGGTACATTATCAGTGAATTTGGAATCTGTATACTGCAAATTTTCCTAGTAGTGTCACATATTTTCAGTCTTTAGTCAGGTTAGCGCTTTTAAATTTGCTAAATTTTGGTCAGCAATTTTCCCCTGTTCCTTCTCACTCCCACATGGTTGCCATTTTGTCTTTGATGTTTTCTGTCATAGTTAAGTAGTTAAATGATCCTGAGTTGTAGCATAGTTTTCTCATTGGTTTTGTGGTTGTTCATAGGATGTAGCTTTTTTATGGTGTTGATGTTGATACAGTAAACTCTCAGTTAACCGGAACTCAAGCAACCGGCAAAAAAAAAAAAATTGAAGAAATACAGTGCAGTATGAACAATTCAATTCAATTACTGCCCCCCCCCCCCCAGCCAGGCTTTTAATTACTGTAGTTCAATATTAAAATCAAATCAGTGCAGTGTTTATTGTATCGTATGTTGTTGTTGTAGGGTACAGTATTAGTCAGGCCTATTTGTAGTAGTAACGCTCAAGCAACCAGAAAACTACAGTTATCCATCATCTACCAATCCTCATGGGTGCCGGTTAACTGAGAGTTTTCTGTATAGATATGAAAAATGCCTCAGAATTTAAAAAATGTACCAAATTTGGACATAAAATTCTCCTGCTCAAGACAACTATGTCTTTAGTGTTGTGTTACCTGGGGGTGGAACATTTGGAAGTTAACTGTGATATCTCTATCAAATATGGTTCCAGGACTTTATACACAAGGAAAAATAAACAAATCCTTTAAAAGTTGTTGCCTCCTGTTGCTGATATTAGAAATAAGAACAAGAAAGAGGAAAGAAAGGCTGGGGGTTCTGATCCTGAAAGAGGCACAAAAATTTCCACCCTTGCTGCTAAAGCCCCCAGAGTAGGTGCATGTCCTTCCGTATCATTGTTTAAGTATTTTTTTACTCTTCTCTTGGGATATCCTGCCAAGGATAGCCTAATGTCTGACCAGCAAACCAAAGCCTTTACACCTTCCAGGTGTCATACATGAGATGTATGTCCTACATATGACGTAAGGTACATATGTGATGTATGGATGCCTAATCCTAAGAACTAATTTGCCGCCAGCCTTTATGTTACCTGATTTAGTGTGTACGCCATTCACCAAGCTGGTTTATCCACTGAGCCTTTTAAAGATAAGCACCCTGTTGGGGTTTCTTTCTTTTTACCACTTTGTTGTTCATTTTCATGTCTTCCAGAAAGGGAAAATGCCAGTCTGGCAGGTAAATTCTCCATAAAAATAGATGCAAGAAGTGCCATTTTTTGTTTGGGTGCTACACATGAGGTTTGTCAGAAGTTTGTTCTTAAGACATTTTGCAGCAGTCTGTTATCCGTCTCTATTTATTTGGAAAACCAGTATCTGAAGCTTTTGGCTCAGGGTACCATGGCCAAATCAGCCCAACCCTGAAGTTCAGCTGCCACTTAAGAAAAAAGGATAAAAAGGCGCATACTGATTCTGCTGCTCTCTACCCTCTTTGATGTCTCCTTTGGGTTACATGAAGAACCCAAGGACCACACGGTGCCGATGCTGGTTTCCTCTGCTACAACCCAGTTGGAGCCCGACACAGAGCTGTCTACCCACACTTCCACCAAGGCTGTGCATATTCTAGTACAGATAAAGAGGGGGACCACGGCTGATTATATCCAAGGGGCCCTAGGGGGATTCTCCAAATATTAGCTAAGGAAGAGGTGCATGCTACCCTCATCGAATCTAGGCAGGGGTCTGAAAAAGAAGGTCAAACATGTGGCTTCTATGGCTAAAGATCCTCAGAATGAGAGGCAGGACTTTACTCAGGGTCTGTTTAATGCCCTTATGGCCCTGAAACCCCCACAAGGGGTTATCTGTCCCTTCTTTTGCTCCCTGGTCTTCCATCCCTTCTTAGAGGCCTAGGAATTCTGATTCTCCTGCTGAAGAGTTGCATTCTGGTGAAGAATATTTGGCATATTCCTCCAAGATCTACTCCCCTCTTGCCCTGGGATCTGATGATGAAGATTCACTGTCCCATGATTCTCCTTTTGAAGAATTATATTTTGGAGATACAGTGGTCCATATGATGGAACACTTTAAGTGGGACTGATCCCAGGTTTCTGAGGTTCAAAAGAGATGATACGAAGTATTGCAAATGGACTCACCAGACCGTCTGCAGTCCCTCCTGTTTTAGCTGCCCTCTTGGATGCATTTGCAGCAGCTTCTCACATTCCTTACTCTCAACCTTTGGTCTCTAAGAAACCAGACAGATTTTATAAAGTCCCTAAGGATCATAAGTATTTGTCTAAAAGACCTTCATCTGATCCTGCTATTGTTTCCATGTCCACAGATGAGCCATCCAAACTGCTATCCTCCTCCAAACTTTTACCTTCTGACAATGGCAGATGTGCTATGGAGAGGAATGGGGAAAAAAGTGTATACTTCTGCTACTTTGGCCTTTAAGGCCATTAGTTATCAGGCCCACATGACTAGTTATGTTTTGGCTCTTCTCTGCCGAGGGGGGGGGGGTTGGCTGATATGCCTGATTCAGACTGTGATGCCCGTGCCCTGGCCCAGTAATCAAGGAGCCTCAATCCTCACCACTAACACCAGTGCAGGGCGTCTCATATAGGAGGAAAGGATAACAAATACACACAGTAAAGTAAATGAAAAAAAAGTCCAACAGGTCACCAAACAGTCACAATAACCCAAGCAAAGGCAACCTGGAAGGCAAAACAATAAAGCTCTTGGACAGCTCACTTAGAAGACTCACGAAATTTATTTACAAAACCACAGCAAAAAATAAAAACTCCATTAACGTCTACAATGCGTTTTTGTTTCTGTACTTCATCAGATGTGGGCTGGTGAATACAATAGCCGTTTTATACGGCTGTTTCTTCATTAATCAACCTTTTAAAGCAATAGGCGCTGCTCTTTTCTCCGATAGTATACTTCAAGAAATAACACAGTTAAACTTTGGCAGTGACTGTATCCTTTTCGATACACCTACTGGATGTATGAGACAACGCATTTCTTGGCCCATCCCGGTTCTGCTGTGTGCACACACAGTAAAGTGCAATTTCCCTTAAGAGCACAAAGAGATTACAGTCAGTCTGGGGCTGTTCACTCCCTTGCTCTCCAGGTCCCCCATAAGACTCCCCACTGGCAGAGCTATAAGGTCCAGATCTCAGCCTAGTGGGCAAGCTGAAGCCTCCAGCACCCTCTGTCCAACCAGTGCTTCATGTCCCTGCCCAAGTAGCTGACACACACACACACACACACACACACACACACACACACACACACACACACACACACACACACACTTTGAGAAGAGTTTATACAACCACACAGACACTCCTGGGGAAGGCTGGCACAGGTTCTCTAGCTGTGCCCCTTTTTCCCAGACTATACAGTAGTACCAGCTGCCACCACCCACTAATATTTATCAGCTATTCAAAGGCCCTTAAAAGGGTGTCCAATTATTACCGTGCAATATCACTATCCAATTGGTAGTATAGCCCAGGGCTAAAGCTATTGAAGTGGCTTTGTACAATTTTACCGAAAGCATGCAAGTACTCTAAAGAGTTTAAATTATCTCTACAAAAACAGCCACAGTTGAAAGGGTTTAAAAATATTTAGTAACAAATAGTCAAAACACAAGACAATACTTTTTACTACACAGTGCTAGTCAAGAGTTCAGAGATCACAGAAAAATACTTAAAATAATTCAGTAATACAATTCTGACATCGCAGAAAAACACTTAGTCTAGTCTTTCTAGTTTCTAGCTATTTGTAAGAGAAAAACACAAGTCTAAGACAAACTTACATATAGAGTAAGACAGTGCTGATGAGTTGGATGGTCAAGACAAAAATGCTTAATGCTCTCTGCTTCTCTCTGTTTTTAAAATCACATTCCTGGTTCACATTACATCATTCTTCACACTTCCCTGGGTTCCCAGGCTAGCAGAAACTACATTTACATTCTTCACCTCTGGGCAGAAACCAGAGCAATAAAGGACATTTATGCATGCAAATTTTGGCCATTAAATCTGACCTTAAAACAATAGGCAGGATGCCCCACTCTAAACTCACTGGCTCCGAGTCCTAATGTCAGAGGGTCACAGCATGCTTTACTTGGTCAGTAGAGCGCATTGTTACGTTTTTTTTCAGTTCCACATGTAACACTATTTTTACCATTTAAGACAACAAGCCTGTGGTTTACATTAATATTTGCAAATGACAGAATTTTCTCCAAAATTCTATCTGGCTAGGCTGGCAGCCTTGACCTATCTTCACCCAATCTTCACACAGACAGTAAGACTTCTGCCCTTTTCTTCTAAGTTCTGCTTCTCAGGTGGCTTGCCATTCTATTAAATGCAGCTATGATGCTGCTGATGCCTCTTCTAGGGCAGCTGCATCTGGTTCAATCATGAGCAGATGCTCTTTGTTGCATATTCAGGCCTTATCTGAGGACAACAAGTATCTATTTGGCACTGCTGCAGAATTTTTTTTTTAACTCTTCAGGATAAGGGTAAGATTATGAAATACCTGAAGCAAAGCTTTGTTCCACCTGTACCCAAGTTCCATGGAAACTGTCCATCTAAATATTATTTTGTCCAGGGGCAGCTTAGACAAGCTGCTTGGGAACAAGAGGGTTCCTAATTGGATTTTCCTGGATAAACCCACTCAAAGCCAAAAACCTTATTTTCCTGATTAATTTGCCTTTATCTGACATCCAGACCCCCCTTCCCTGGGCCAGATTCCTCTATCCCTAAGGTTTACCCTTTCTTTTTCTTTCCTTGTTTCTTAACAGATAACCACAGATGCCTGGGTTCTCTACATCATCCAAAACTTTTATTTTATGGCTTTGAAATCCCTTCCTCTTGTTTTCAGCCTCCTTCTTGCCAGCTTCCTCATTTTCCTTGGGTTATGTGGGATCTTGTGGATTAGGGAGCCATCCAACTTGTTACCTGTGTCTCAGTAGGGAGCATGTTCTTATTCCAGAATCCTTTGTTTGGGATTTTTCACTGACATGAAAATGTGAAAATGAATCATTTCCCTTGTGATCCCTTCAGTGTTATATCCATGTATCCACAAACACCAAAATGAAATATTTCCCCCAAGGAAGTAGGGGTCATGAAGGCCCATCCTAGTCCTTTCCTTTCTCAACTTTCCTTCTATCAGGATGTTCTCTTTTCTGACACTTTTCCCTTTGTTGCTTCTTTAAGTTTTTATGGTGTCTGTATTTGAAGGACACTTACCTCCGTGGTCCTATTCACCCTCTCTTCTGGAAGTTTTTATGCTTCTCTGTTAATTCCTCTCATTATCAATTTCCTACTTTGCCTTTTTTGTCTTTCTACAGCTCCAAGGTTCATTATGAAATGTCTGGCTGTTATGATAGCTTTCTACAGAGTTCAGGGAATTCAGATATTCCCTTATTTGGACAACTTTCTAATTCAAGCCCCCTCTCAGCAGCTCCTTGCTTCAAAACCTCAACTTCACTATGTTTCTTCTGCACAGTGTGGGATTCACCCTCATTCTCAATGTCTGTGTTGACGTCTTCTCAAGACCAGGTGGTTTTGGGTTGCAGGATTCAATCTATTCCACTGTTGACTTGTCTCACATCTCCCAAGTTCTTCTCTTTGACTGCTTGTTTTCCAGTATTTTCTTCTTTTTCCAGTCCTTCCTGCAAGATAATTCCTATCCTCCTATGCCCTGGAATACACAACGTCCTCCTTTCCCCTGGTTCTTTTTGCTAAACTCCCCTTGAGGAAATTTCCGTGGTATCTCAAGACTGTTTGGCTCCAGCACTACCATCCTCTGGAGTATTCAGTCTCTCTTAATTTGCCGCAAGCTTGAGCTCTGCTGGTGGGTGGATGCATGAGATTTCCCTGAATCCAGGTCTGCCTTTTAAGGATCCTCTCCATACTCAAGAGCTGTACACGTATGCTTCTGATCACGGCGGGGGAGCATCTTCCAACAACCTAAAAGTCCAGGGTTTTGGTCCCATCAACAACTGACAAACCATATCAACATCAGGGAGATGAGGGCTCTACTTCTAGCTCTCCAGGCTTTTAACCCTCAGTCCTGTAAAGATTTTTTACAGACAATTCCACCATCACATCTTACATCAACAACCAAAGGGGCAAATAATCTTACCTTCTTTGCAAGGTAGTTCAGCTGGCCTTTTACTACTTTTAGATTCTAGGTCCACTAAAAGTTTTTATAGACAATACTACAGTCATGTTAGACATAAGCAGGGGGCACAAAATTTTACCATCTTTGTGGGCTGGCTGTTCAGGATTGGGATTTTGTAGTCTGCCATCTCTTGTTTGTTCAGGCAGTTTACATCATTTCAGAACACAATTTAAGGGAACACAATCTAAGGGAAGACTAGTTGAGCAGGTCCAGGACAAATCCTCACAAATGGATGCTTCAAAAGGTTGTGTTTCTGGACATTATAGGGTACTTCTCAGTTAGAGCTCTTTGCCTCCCCTCTGAACAGACAACTTCCCAAGTTCTGTTCCACAGTGCCAAGTCATCTGGCTTGTAAAGTGGGTGGCTTGGAAAGTGGGATGTTTATATATGCCTATTCCTGTCTTCTTATACTACCATAGGTGCTACACAGGATCATGTGGGACATAGGTTCATAGGTTCATAGGTTCATACTAGGCTATCTGCCCGAGGGCATTTACAAGCCTAGCCCATGCTTTTTGCTTACGCCACCCCCTTTAGTATGGGGAACTATACCCATTATTTTGCTGTGCCTCTGTCGAGCAGTGACACTGAGGTAATCCCTGGGGTATATCTGCGATCTCCCATCCATTGGTCAAGATTTCTCTTGAACAAGGCCTGCTCTGCCTCACATGTACCGGGATTTTGTTCCACAGCATAGGGAGTCTTTGGGTGATGAATCTATCCTCAGCCACGTCTATTAATAGCCGTGTGTCGAGGTTTAAGTCTCCTGCCCTTGTGGCTCTGATGGATCTAGATTTTATCAAATCTGGGTTTGACATGTTTGTATTGTATGTTAAAGGTCACCTCCTGAGAAAGCGGATGGCGACTGAATAGAGCTGGTGTTCTTTCAGTCGGGCAGCATAGGATAGATTTTTGAGACCCTTTATCCTTTTGGTGAGGAACTTTTGTGGCCTCTCCAGCTGCTGCAAGTGTCGGGTCAGATACTTCGAATGGGCATTTGTACTCAATCATTGGTCTGATGAGTGATGTGAGTAGGGGAGATATAACCTCCCCTTGATAGAGATGAGAATCCCTTCATGATAAGGTGGGCAATGTAGAAGGTCTTCCTAACTACTTTAGCTACATGGGTGTCGAATGACAGACTACTATCAACCTGGGTCCCCAGGTCCCTGATAACTTCTTCTGTGCTCAGTGGATTGCCACCTATTTGGTAGCTAGGGGTAACCTTGTTTTTCCCGAAGGGTATGACTATGCCGAAAATCTTGCTGGTGGCACCCTTTTGGCCCATTTAGCAGATATTCCCACTTCTGTTTCACCTGGCCAGAGGTTTTTATCACAAGTTATCTCACAGGATGGATCTTCTTACACAAGACAAGGGATCTCTCATTTACCTTCACTTATCACCCATTCTAATTACACTTTGAGTGATGGGGCTTTGATTCCTTTCAGGCACCAGTTTCTGAGGACATGCTTTGGGTTTTACAGGAGACCAGAAAACCCATTACTAGAAAATCCTTTGTGACTAAAAGGAAGAGATTTTCTGTTTGGTATCCAACACATTTCTGTGGATGTCACCATGGTCCCCTTTCTTATTTGAAAGAGTTGCTTATTTCTGGTTTGGCATTTTCATCTGTTAATTTGTCACCATTTCCACCTATCTGCCTCTGAATCCACCTTTGGCTTCTAGTTTTAAAATAAAACAATTTTTAAAAGGTGTCCTTCATACCAAGCCTCCAAGAATGCCTATTCTTCTGACCTTAATTTTGTTCTTGAAAAACTGACTCGGTCTACTTTTGAGCCTATGTTTTCACCTTCTCTACAACATTGTTCTTGGAAGACTGTTTTGTCGTTGGC
Source organism: Protopterus annectens (assembly GCF_019279795.1). Taxonomy (NCBI): domain Eukaryota; kingdom Metazoa; phylum Chordata; order Ceratodontiformes; family Protopteridae; genus Protopterus; species Protopterus annectens. The sequence continues at coordinate 1,402,651,870 of NC_056737.1, forward strand.
TCTTCTGCCAAGAGGATATCTGAATTTCAAGCACTCATGGTGGTTCCTCCTTTTCTGCTTTTTCACAAGGACAAGTTGTCTCTTCATACCAATCCTTCTTTTATGTCCAAGGTTCATAGGTGTGTACCAAGCTAATGACTATTAGGGCCCTTAAAAGCCTAGCAACCCAAAAATTTGATTTATAGGAGTGATTTACTGACTGCGTCTGTCCATCAGAGACATAGGAGCCAGATCAGGGGTGAATTTCCAGTCATCCATCCATTGGTCCAAGTTGCACTTAAATAGGGATACAGAGGGATTCTGCTTCACATGGATGGAGAGCCTCTTCCATAGAATGGGGGTTCTCTGAGGAACATGTCTGTCTCTCCAGCATGTCTCTGTTTATGTTGCAAGCAAAGTTTAGGTATTTTAATGTAGTAGTTCTGACGCTGTTTGTTTTGCGCATGTGCAAAACATTCATCAAAGCATGGTCCAGGGATGCCTTGTATTCCAGGCAGAGATCACCTCTCAATGTTCTGTATAATACCGAGTAAAGAGACAGGGATTTGGTGCAATCAGAGTAGGACATTGTGTTTTACTCCCTATGTCCTTTTGGTAAGGAGCCTTTGTGGATGCTCCAGTTGTTGCATGTGTCTGGTTAGGCTATAACAAAGGGATCATTATACTGTATGACAGGCCTGATGATGACCTCTCTGGACCTAGATGAAATGCCCTTTCTTATAAGTTGAGCAACATAGAATGATTTTCTTACTACCTTGGTCGAAGGCTAGGTTACTATCTACATGAGTTTCCAGATCCCTGACTACTGAATCAACTTTTAAAGGTGTTTTATTGATGATCTAGTTATCCATGGTGGCAGACTCCCCAAAAGGTACTATAATACATTTCTTGGTATTGAGTTTTAAGCCGTGGCTTTGGCACCATGTGTTTTTCAGCATTAGACCTTCCTGAATAGTGTTCTTATCCTGGGGGAATTCAGTGACTGCTCTTGGTTTGCAATCATCTACAGCCCTGGTTAGCCAGAGGCCTTTGACATTGGTTTTGATATCTGAGAAGTAGATGCCAAAGAGAAGTGGCCTTGCACTTAGCCCTGGGGGATTCCACTGTTGACCAGCCTCTCTGTGGCAGTGACCACCTGGGTCCTGTCTCTATGCCAGCTAGCTATCTAGCATGTTATAAAGGTGTTTATACCTAGTTCTGTGAGTTTCATGACAATGCCTGTGTGGGATATTGTATCAAATGCCTTAGCCAGATGTAGATAGGCAGTATGCAGAGTTTTCCTCTCATCCATTGCCTTAGTGACCATTTCAAAGAAGTCCACCCGCCCTCCCTTTGACAAAGACAAACTGGGATGGATCCAATGTCTGGAGGTCTCTTATGTTTTTGTTGATAATTTCCACAATAATTCTTTCCATGGCCTTGCAATAAGACTGGTTAGACTAATGGGTCTGTAATTTCCGAGATCTGTTGAAGGTCCTCCCTTTTGAAGTGGGATGAACTTCGCATTCATGCCACGCAAAATCTATTTTAAGATTATTGTAAGACTATAGTTAAATAATGACTTCAGGGGTTCTGATAAGTTGTGTTTTAGACTATTCAGGAGACATCCTGGGATGTTATCAGGGTTTATTGAGGCAGTGCTTTTGGCTTTAGTGATTGCAGCCAGTACATGCTCCCTAGTTATAGTTAGTGGGGTTTTGTTTGAGTGCATTATTGGTGGAATGGTTGCTATTGAGAGGTGGGTAAAGTTGGAACTGCATATATCTGCTAGCAGGATTGCTATATTACCAGGCTCAGTGAATGTGGCACCATTAACCCACCAGTACAGCACATTGCTGTGTGCTGCCCTTGAGGTTTCTGACATAGCTGTACAAGGCCTTATGGTTATCTTTCACATGGGAGGATATCTTGTCCTCAACGTTGGCTTTGCTTGACTTAATTTGCCCTCTTAGTTGCCTACTTGAATAGAGAGATTTTATCTTTATGGGAATCACCCTTGTTAACCTTTTTTGCCTTATTTTTTTTTTTTTGGTGTATACCCCATGTGATTTGGGATGCCACCAGAGCAGTTTGTTTCTGGAGCTGGTTCTGGGCCTACATCTGGTAGGTTCAGCAGCATGTATGCAGTCATTAACATGGATGCACAGAGTTTCTGGGAGCAGTTCAGCATAGGCTGGTGTGTTCTTGGGGTTTGGAGGGACATTGAATTTTGACAAACCGTCACTTAATAACAGGTAATTTACATTAGAATAGTTCCTAACTGTTACTGGTTTTAATGGGATTACGGAGTTGATTTTGGTTTTGAAGGAGACAGCTTTTTGGTTGAGCCTTACCAGAGAAAACAAGACATTGGTGGTATTGGGGAGGTGCGGCATTCTCCCATATTTGTGAGCATGAGGTCCGGTATGTTGGAAACTCTAGAGGGTATATTCACTATTTGGTCAAGGTTTTTGTATTTTCAAAGTCTAGGAATTTTTGTGTCTGTAGATTTGAGGCTGTGTAGGATTCCTAATCTAATGAGGGGTAATTGAAGTCTTCCTTGAGTAGGGTGTTAGGTTGAATGGAGAGTGTTTCCAGTAGGTCCAGGTATGCATTGTGAGTTTTTTAGGACCTGAAGGGTGGCCTATATCTGGCTGGTACAGGATTTTGTCTTTGGTGATTTGCACATGAATAGAACTCCAGCATGTCATTGTGTTTGACCACCATAGAGGTATATCTGTTGTTGATGCATATTGGAACACCTCAATCTTTAGCCCTTGTCTGTGGAGCTACTGGTCTAAAAGTGTGGAAGGCACTGAGACTTTACCCTGCTGGGGTAATCTCCACCACTTTAAACCATGTCTCGATAAATTCACAGATACCTATATTCTTGAGAATGAGGAGGGCTTGAAAGAAGTGTAGTTTTCTTTTTCATTTAGGCTCTTGCACTGAGCAGTAGCACCTTGAAGTTTTTGTTTAGTTGATTTTTTTTATTTTGGTAGGTTTGTCATTTTGCTTAAAAAAGGCACTATGGAGGTAGATAAAGCCTTAGCCAGTATTCGAAAGCCTGGAGGAGAAAGGTACAAAAAATCCTTGGCAAAGCAGCCTGGTCTGTTGATCATGTCCTGCCAAGCTGACAAATATTGGCTTCTCTTAGAATGACACCAGAAAGACGGTCAGTTGTTGAAATCATTTTTTGCTCATATTGTGGCATCATGCAGCAGTTAGCGTTGTCGCCTCACAGCAAGAGGTTCTCCCGTTTGATTCTCTGCTGGAGCGCCTTCTGTGTGGAGTCTGCATGTCCTCCCCGTGGTCGAGTGTCATTAAAGACATGCAGGTAGGTGCAAGCGTGAATGGGTGTGCCTTCTTTGAAGGTTGGGCGTTGGGCTGGCAACTCGGCACTGTAAAACTCCACTGCCAATCATTAGCGGACCTGAGTTCTGCTGTGGCGACCCCTAACCGGGAAAAGCCGAAAGACATTACTATTGTGGCATCACCCTTGGTGGTGGTAATCTGTTGCTCAACATACCTCTCAAGCTGGAAACATCAAAAATCTGGACAAAGGCCCATGAGAAGTGGGATATAGATTAACATACAATTTGATTACATAATCATGTAACCCCACCCACTCCACTGGGATTGTGGGATATCAAAATAAAGATCAAAGTCACTAAATAATAATAATGGCAGAAATTTGAATTTTGGACTTCATCTCAGTCAGAAAAATGCATAATAATGTGAAACCTGTTATTCTAACAACTATCTAAGTTTACAGGAGCAATAGTTTATATCTGTCCCTATTTCGGCCTTTATCCCACCATTATGTTTGACTTTGTCCAGATTTCTTGCTGTGAGTTTGCGAGGTATGTTACCAAGTAATATGTCCAATAATAAAACACAAATGTCTCAGCTGAACAAGCAGTTCAAAATGACAGGAAAACATTTTTTTCTAATCTATACATTCTGCCACAACTTTGCCTGTCCATGTCAGTCAAGAGTTTCAGAATTCCCACCCGGCCCCAATACAGCAAGCACTAAGTCCACATTATAAGAAACGCCAACATTTCTAGCAACTCTGTTGTTGGGAATACACGTTTTTACTGCAAACAAAAGGTGTGAAAAAAAAATTCATAAACTAAATAATGGTCTGGTGGGGTGGTGTCAATGAGTTACAAAATATACACAAAGAAAATGCCTGCAATATATTCTACAGCATACACTTATAAATGCTGCAGGACGTACACTGAATTTATTAGTGCAGGCTTTAGAAAATGTAGCTTTATAAAATGCATCCTTTTACGCACTGTTAATTTCTTTCCTGGGTTCTTCTTATTCATGCTATTTACAATGCAGTTGTATGTCGACAGAACAAAGCAGTGCCCAAGTCAGGCAAAATTAATTTGTACACTGCCATTCAAGTTGGGCTATACCTGTTTTAGATTGCTTAAGTTAAACAAACTTCTCTCTTTAATATGTTCAAGAAAATATGACATTTAGCCGAGTGTGCTTTTGCCCCACTAAGTGAAACAGTTAATTGAGGTACTGTGCCCCTTAGCCAACTGTCACCACACACACACACACACACACACACACACACACACACACACACACACACACAAAGCAGGCTTCTAACTTCTACATTAGTTTCCTCAGTCTGCCTGCACGTAGAAGGGAGAAAGTGGGCTACCTTTTCCACGATGTCTGCCGTCTTGCTGCCAAAGCCCCCTCTACTTCTTTAGTTTTTCAGCTTTAAAGACCAGACAGAGAGCTCAGTATCAAAGTCAGACCCCCAAAGAGCAACCAGTGAGTTATGTGGACACTCGCTATTTTAACTAAAATAAAAAAAAATAGGTTTATAGATTAGTACTAGGCTAACTGCCTTTTGGGGGCCATTTTAAGCCTAGCCAATTACCCCATGTGAGAATCAAGCCCTGTATCTTGCATTTGTAAGGTAAACACTGTAACTATTATGCTGTCCTGTCATAGTGGTTTAACAGTAAAATCTTTGCTTCAAAGCTCGAAGATCTAGGGTTCAATCCTGACTTCCAGTCACTGTGTGACATTACGATGCAAGTCCCTTCCCCCAATGGCGTCTGAAGTGTGTCGGCTAAGCAAATATCTACATCTGCAGCCACCAGTAACTAAATATCTTGCAAGAAAATACATGTAATATGCAACCTGTGCAAAAATTAATTATTCAGTACACCTGGACATTACAGGAATGCCTATCAAATCAAGCCTTCACTTCTGTCTCAAAAATATAATTTCACCAGCTTAGCAGGAATTCTCAACTGGGTAGCACATTTCTATGAAACAAGTCAATGCCTCGTGCAAAAAAAAAAATCAGGAGGGGAAGACTGAAGTGCCACTCCCGCAGGCTAGCATTTAGCCTATTGCAACATTATTTTCTTAGACTAAAGAATAACCATGAACATTTTTACCTTTGTTGACATGGCAGGTGTCTAGTCCTTGAGTCACAACCCATGAGCATAAGTAAAAATTCATCATAAGCAGTAACAAAACAGTGCCCGACCCCAAGATTACAGTATATACCTTGACCATAAGCAATAACAAATGTACAGCTATATGGCCTTGTGGATAGCTAATTTGCCAAAACACAGTCACCAGTAAAACTTTGCAAACTGAAGGCATGGAGGGCCACAACACAGCAACTACTGCAACAGAACTAGAAACAACTAGCAAAATGTTACAGCAGAACAGCAAGCCAGCTGCAGTTGTTTACAACAAACTAACGTTACATATACAATACCAATGTTGGTACATCAGTTTATACAAATTTGCAGTACAAATCGTAATAGTGAAAAACGTAACATAAAATATGGCCACTGCTTAAACACAATGTAAAAGTTCTTCTCACAAGAGAGAAAGCTGTTGTAGTTTCCAAATAAAGCATTACCTACAATTTCAGATCCCAAATATAATGGGCAGCAGCCTACTCTCACAAAAAGTTTTTTATTTTTAAGCGGTACTCATGACTTGCCTCTCAACTACTATGATTTAGACAACACTATGATTTTCTCTCTCAGATTAAATAGTTGATTCAGAATATCCAAACAAATAATATGCTTGAAAAATGATAAAAGGAAGGGAAACTTGCTAACCTGGTGAAACATAACTTTTTTTGTGCTGCCCATGTCACAGGAACACTTTAATGCCTGTATTACATAAAGGCAAGGGCCCTTCCCATGGAAAGTTTCCACTTCCCTTATCTCCCCCTTCGTGCAGACCTGCCCTCCTTGCTACCTCCCTACCGATACCAATGCAGCAGAGAAAGCCTACCTGATGTGGCTGACCACGCAAGCTCCGAAGAAGGGGTTGGGGTACAGGTGAGACACATGGGATAACACTGGTCAGGATCTCGACTGCTTTTCACTCCAAAAGTGCAGAACATGAAGCTCAGAGCCATTAGCAATCAAAAAATGTAAACAAAACTACTTAGGGTTAAAACATCAACTGCTTGTCCTGTCGGAAACGCACTGCACTCTTATCCACTTGCCATCTCCGCTTTGTTTCCCAAAACTTCCAGCTTGGGCCAGATTAATAAATGACACTAAATTCTGCCACTGCTCAGCTGTACTGCTGCACTCTGCTAGACTACTCATTTTTTCCTTTTACCTGGAGAAGCAGGGGGAAGGACTGGAAGTCAAGAAGATACGTTTTGTCATTTCTTCTCTGCAGTGTGCACTAATTATGAAGAGAAGACTTAGATGCTGGGTGCTGTAGACCGGTCCGACTCTGCAGCTCGACTGCTGCACTTAAGTAGTAATGAACGGCTCGGTTGCTGAGTTGCTCTAATTAATTGTAAATAAAAAAACAGCTGCTCAAGAGTCATCCTCCACTGTTACATTCGTTGACTTTAATGTTGCAGCCACGTTACCATATGGAAAAAGTAAATGGAGATCGTCCACATCCCCATGAGCCCTCAGCCAAATTCTGACAGGCTGACAGTCTGCCTCATGAAGCTCACGTCATCACGCATGCCCCTGCATGTGATGACGTCTGCAACAAATTTGCCAAAAAAAATAAAAATTTGAAAAATATCCGGGAAATTTGATAATTAAAGGGAATACTCAGAAATTTGTGACACCCCATTATTTTGGCCTCAAAACAGCTAAATACCGAGGAATTCAGTATGGTTGAGAGGTATGCTGCTCAGTGTCAGGCTCATACCAGCATGAGACACACAGTCTGAAAGCTCTGTAATGTCTTTCTTCATATAGTGTCCTCTGCACTCTTTATTGATCTATCTAAATCTTTTGATATGGTTAACCACCAGCTAGTTATAAATATACTAAAATCCCTTTCACTTGAAGCACTGGCTATAAAATGGTTTGAATCTTATTTAGACAATAGCTGGCTGTGTTATGAGATAATAATCTATCTACCTATTTCCCTCGGTGTCCCTCAAGGCTCCATATTAGGTCCACTCCTATTCTTCATTTTCATTAACGGCCTACACGTGGCAATTCCTCAAGCTACCTGTATACAATACGCGGACAACTCCATAATAATATGCTCAGCAACTTCTCCATCTGAACTACAGTCCCTAACCCAAAAGGCATTCACTGCAGTAGGACAATGGTTTTTACACCGCTGCCTCCTCTTGAACCCCAAAAAACAAAACTTTTGCTTTTTACTCCAACCCGGAAGTCCACCCCAGTAGATTTTACACTCGTATTTAATAATGGCACTCTCATATTTCCTGACCCAACCACCAAACTCTTAGGAATAACAATAGATAGCAACCTTAACTTTGATACTCATATTAACAACACAATAAAAACAGTCAACAATAAATTGGGGTCCCTCAATAGAATCAAACCCTACCTTACACCATTAGCCAGAACCACTATAGCCCCTACTCGCTTAATCTCCACGCTCCTCTATGCTTCACCTATATATATATATATATATATATATATATATATATATATATATATATATATATATGTACTAATCTCTCAAAAAATAACCTCAACAAACTGGCAATCTCCTACAATAATATTGCTAGATTTGCCTCTGGCACTCCATTTAGAACCCATCATTGTCTTAATCTAAAGCAGCTAAGATGGCTAGAGTTTCAAAATCAACTTCAATTTCACCAGCTTGCTATTGCCCATAAGACCCTGTAGCAACCTACCAATACTCTCTAGCCTCATTACTCCTTACATCAATCTTAAAAACTTACATTCCTCAAATAAACTACTTGTTTGTACAAGCAGGTCCAACAAGTTGGCAGGAGAGACTTTGTTCTCTAACACTGTTGGAAAACACTGGAACCTACTTCCCACTGAATTTTTATTACTGTCTTCAATAACACTTTTTAAACATAAACATAAACTAAAACTATGTCTTAGAACACATTGGTTATGCCCCTGTACTAACCCTGACTTGCTCATCTTCTTTATACTAATGGATACTCCTCACCTTTTACTCTTCTGTACTAACTCCAGACTTCTCCTTAAAGAACCAAATAGACCATGATCTTGCAGTTTAAATCAATGTATATATGTATATAGTAACATCTTTTTATGTGCAAAACCTTTTTTAGTGTTTCTGTTAAGTTTGCTAAAAGTATTGTATTTTTACTAACATCAGCTGTGTTATTCTTGTACTGTAACAACATTTTATATTGTAATTCTGCATGTTGGAGCTTATCTCACCGGGCCTCTACTGAAAATGGACATGTATCCAGTTAGACTAGCCCGGTCAACAAATGTAAAATAAAATAAATAAAATAAAATAAATATAGTCCAGAGAGGTACATTTCAGGTCATTTACACCTACATGGACTATGATGGAATCAGACTGGTGCCTATGGCTTAATGACTTGAGTGCACATGTGACTTGGCAGATCCTGGCTCCTGATAAGCATCTAACACTTATAGTTCATAGGTTCATACTAGGCTATCTGCCCTAGGGCATTTATAAGCCTAGCCAGAGTGTGTGTGGCTTTCACCACCCCTTAGGATGAGAATACTATACCCATTAGTTTGCTGTGCCTCTGTCCAGCAGTGACACAGAGATGATTCCAGTAAAAACCACGATCTCCCATCCACTCGTCAAGATTTCTCTTGAACAGAGTCAGTGAGGGGCTCTGCCTCACATGGACTGGGATTCTGTTCCATAGTGTAGGGAGTCTCTGGGTGATGAATCTGTCCTTCCAGCACGTCCTATTTATATCCGTGTTGAGGTTTAAGTCTCTTGCTCTCGTGGCTCTGGTGGATTTGGATTTTTGAGGTGGAGCATGTCCATTAATTCCGGGTTGGACATGGCCTTGTATGTCAGGCACAGATCACCTCTGAACTGAATAGAGCTGGAGTTTCTTTAGTCGGGCATCATTATGACATATGTTTGAGCCTTTATCCTTTTGGTGAGGAACTTTTGGGATCTTTCCAACTGCTGCAGGTGTCGGGTAAGGTACATTCAGAATGGGTTGTACTCAATCATTGGTCTGATAAGTGAAGAGTACAGGGTACAATGACCTCTCCTGATCTGGATGTGAATCCCTTCATGATCAGGTGGGCAATGTAGAAGGTCTTCCTAACCACTTTGGCAATGTGAGTGTCAAAAGAGAGGTTACTGTCAACTTGGGTCCCCAGGTCCCTGACAACTTCTTCCGTGTTTAATGGATTACCACCTATGTGGTAATTAGGGGTTACCTTGTTTTTCCCAAAGGGTATGACTATACATTTTTGGCATTTAGCTTAAGGCCATGGCTCTGGCACCAGTTATCCATTTCTATGAGACCTCTCTGGAGGATGTCTGTGTCTGATGGAGTGTCAATTATGGTGCCCAGTTTGCAGTCATCTGCAAATTTTGTCAGCCACAATCCCCTATGTTTGCCTGCACTTCAGAAAAATAAATGCCGAACAAGAGGGGCCCAGGACTGAGCCCTGTGGGACACCGCTCGTGACCGGCTTAGAGTCTGACTTGGCACCAGCAACTCTAACCCTGTGTGTTCTGTCCTTGAGCCAGTTTGCAACCCATCTTGTGACATATGGGTTTACATCTAAGCTGGTGAGCTTTTCTATGATGCCCGAGTGGGGTATTGTGTTGAACGCTTTTGCTAGGTCAAGGTAGGCTGTGTGAACTGCCTTACCCTCATCAATGGCCTTAGTGACTGTTTCGAAAAAGTCGACCAAGTTCAAGAGGCAGGATCTGCCCTTGACAAAGCCAAATTGGGTAGGATCCAGTGTCTGTAGGTCCCCAATGTCTTTATTTATGAGTTCCATTATGATCCTCTCCATAGCTTTGCAGACAAGGCTTGTCAAGCTTAAGGGTCCAGAGTGAAGCACCGCCTTTGTGGAGTGGGACCACAGTTGCCGTATGCCATTCTTTGATCCTGTAGTAAGGCTAAGATTAAACAGCAGCCTTATGTGTGTGTTTAGTTCCTCATTGAGTTCAGCACAGCGGGGAGCGGGGACACCGTCCGGTCCCATTGATGCTGTGTTTTTTGCTTTAGAGAGAGCAGCTCTCACCTGGGCATTGAGATGTTTGGTAGGCTAGACTCTGGTGGGATAGATATTTCTCCTTTTGGGGGGGAGGGAGGGGAGAAATTTGCATTGAACCTGTCTGCCAGTATGTTGGCAATGTCTGCAGTGATTTTTTTATCATTTTGGACTAATTCTGAGCATATCTGGGAGTTTCCACCCAGGTTTCTAACATAGCTAAAGAAGGCCTTATGATTGTCTTTTGTGCCATTAGCGATTTTTCTCTCAAAGTTGGCCTTGGATGATTTTATGAGTGATCGTAGTTTTTTGCTAGTATTGATCAGAGATGCCTTCCCTTTTAGGGATTTTGCTCTGTCATGTAGTAGCTTTCTCCTCTTGTTGTAGAGTTTGTTTATGGCTGGGGTCCACCAGACCGGGCGCCTGCCTTTGGTGGAAAGGGTCTTGATTTTATTTGGGATTGCTTGATCCATACATTCCTGGAGGTGCTCGTAGAAGGCATTTGTAAGGGTTTCAGCAGCGTGGGTTGTGGTTTCCACTGGCTCGGGGGCCTTGAAAGATACCACTCCAGTCTTAAGAAGTGTGAAGTTTGCTTTTGAGAAGTTCTTCACTGTGGTCTTTTTATCTTCTCCTTGTTCAGCCTGGTTAGATTGGCTCCCGTATATCTTATAATGGAGTCCCCTATGATGAGAGTCCCGGGAAATGTGTTTGCTTGCCTTAGTGGCTTACTGTTTGGAGCTCCACTGAGAGTGACAGTATGTGTGGTGTTGTGTGGTGTTTATTATGTGTACCTTTTGGCTTACTGAGGCATAGCTTTGACAGCTGGTGGTCTAGGTGAACATTTTCTTTAGGAAGATTGCTTTTAAGTGCCTCAGCATATGTTAGTATGTGTGTGTGTTGTGTGCTACGTGAGTTAGGTGTTGTGTGTATGGATTTGACAGACTTGTATGCAAGAGTTTAGCCTCCACTGTCATTGTATAATTGCATCTCTCACAGGATTAAGTGGTAGTCAGTAAACATGAGACATTTGGTACAGTATCTCAAGATACCCAAATCTACAAAGCTACCTACAGAGAAGTTAGAAAATGCATATCCATGCTATCCAGTCCTTTGATTTGTGAGCTACAAGGGGTGGTGTATTGGGGTAGAAGACCGTTAAGGGTGCTTTGTGATTTATTGAGGCAGATTTTGCTAAATGGTACTAAACTGAACTAATTTTAATGTTTGCACAATACTGAATTCTACTACATCTGTAGGCATTGGCACTCAAGGCCCAACTAGCTGCCTAGGTTGTTGGTGCAAAAGGTAATTGCACTATGTTGCTGCTTTACAGGTTGCAGTTTTACGGACTGTTCTGTAGAGAAAATTTGCTTTCTAAGAGTTTGCTACTTTGCAGGGCACTGCTAACCCACACAAAAATGCAAAATTTATCACAGCACAGAAAAAGAAACAGAAAAGTCCTCTGGGCAGTAAAATGACTACACTACGAGTCCTTTTGTGTATTTCCCAACTCTGACAGACAAGGAAAACACCCCCTGCCACAAGATTAATACACATAGTCCTGTTGTGAAAACACAGTAGAAGAAACTCACAAGTACAATGCTAACACAGATCACTTAAACAACTAGCTGGAAATACCTTGCTGAAAGTAATTTCAGGATAGTAACAGTGAGAGTAAGAGATAAGAGCATTTTTTTTTTTTTTGTTAATACAAAAATTCATTCAAATGCACGCAATTTAGCAGTTAAAGGTTTGCCTGGATGGCACTGCATAAAAGTAAAACACTTCTGGAATGCAGGTTCAGGACTACAAGCTTTGCTGACCTTAATGAAAATGAGCAGGAGACAGTATGAAGTAAGTGAGATTTACTCAAGAACAATACTGGTTTGCTGGGTGGGCACTCAGTATCATATGTCTGTGAAAAACAATGTGTGGGAGGACTACATAAATAGCTGTGCAACAGTCAATAACAGTGAAAGAGGGGAGTGTGGGACTTTGTAAATAAGATAATCATGAGGGGTGGAGTGCACAGACGCAGACTACAGTTTAAGGCACCAGACTGTGCAGAAATTTACCAGTAACACTGTTTATTGAAAAAATGCAGTAATAAATGATAAAGGCACAAATCTAGTAGTAGTATGCAGTTCTGCTGCAACTGTGCTTTGGCCCAGCAGGGATTAACATACAAACAGCTTTTACAAGTAATTCTACTTGTGAAAATAGAAGTTCAGAATAATGCACTTCTGGTGGTTAACGATTTGGCCTTGAAAATCAGTGCTTTCATCTTTCTTCTTTTTTTCCCTTCCCCATAAACTACCATTGAGAGGGTTCTTCATGCCTTGGATTTACATAGACAACTCGGTTATTACTTTGACAACATATCAGGAAATCTGAGCAACCTTTTTGGAAATTGGGTTTGACAGTGTCTAATCTCCTCTTGGATTTCTAAGGCCATTTCTTTTTGCTATTCTTTCCATGACAATAAGCCTTCTTGGTCTATTCATCTTCATTCTACCAAGGCAGTGGCCTCTTCTGTTGCTTTTTTTCAAGAGAGGCTACTAGATCCATTGTAGAAGGTACTACAGAAACATTACAAGTTGGATGTTAATTCCAGGGCCAGCGCAGATTTGCCAAGGCCATCCCTCATGGGTTTGTGGAGGGCTCTTGTCTGCCTTCCTCCTCACATACTTTCCAGTAGCTTTTGTGCTCTCCGAAGGGCAAAGAATGCTGCAACAGTGATAAGAAAAGACATGGTACAGTTGTATAAGATCTTGTCATGACAGTAGATATCCTAATTCTCACTGTTGCATTATTCTGCCCCCTATTGCTTTCTGTTGTCCTCCTGGCAGAAGGATCTTCCATCCTTTTCTCCTTCATGTACATGTCTTTGCCTTTTCTGTGTAAGCTCTGGTTCTTCTGGGGCACTTCAGTTCTAAGGATTAGGCATCTGTACATCAAATATGTACTTTATGCCTTGTACTTAAGACACACATTTGAAATACAATGCCTGGAAGGTGTAAAAACTTTGGTATGCTGACTGGACAGGATATCTCAAGACTAGAGAGTCCGGCAACAATGAATATTAAGGGCTTCTACTGTTATGGGAAGATGTTACACAGCTGTACTTTCTTCTCCAGAAGTTTAGGTTGTTGAGGACCAGCCTCACAGAAAAAGGGTTAGTAGTTTTTCCTCAAAGAATGAGTATTCTAGGTACTTGTAATCCATACTTTAATTGGCTGTGTTGGTGTCTTCTTCCATTCCTTTGTGTAGATTCTCTTTGCATTCATGTTGAGAGAAAATAATGAGGGCATTGGTCAAGTCACAAAGTGAGTTGGGTTCCTCTCTTCCCCTTAGCAGAGAACCCACTCCCAATCTTCTTTTTATGTTTCGGGCTTGTTTTCAGCACCAGGTGTTTTAGGATTTATTGATTTTCTGTCAAATTTAGTGTTGGCCTCAACTTTGATTTTGCACTCTTTGCTAGCCATCCCTTCCACCCACTTGGCTCAAGTACTGAAGGTCACTAAGGACCAACATTTGTCATAGGTAAATCAGTATCAGCCTCAGCTCTGGCACTGTCAACCACTTTGTCTGAAGTTTCAGTGCTGCTGTAGTGTTGGTGCCAAGACTTGATTAGTAAAAGTCACTGCCAACTAATTTGGCTTCAGAACTACCTTGACCACCTATCTCTGGTGTCAAGACCATCACTATCAAGGAACAAGAGTTTAGAGACAGTGCAGGACCTACCCTTTGGGTTGGCAGATACCCCTTTGTAGTCCATACCTAGATTTGTTCCACCCTTGGATGTTCCCCATTCTGATGCATTGACTCCATTACCATTGTCCCACAAGGGTGGAGGAGTGTAAGGCTGTTGCAGGGATGAAAAGGAGGTTAGAGATTCAGACTCCTTTTCCTTAAACTTAGTAAAGGCATGAATAAGTGTACCCAGAAAGATAAAGTGCAAAAGGAATCATCTAGACTCCTCTATGGAGTGCTCTACCCAAGGCACCACTCTAAAAGGAGAGACTTCTCGGGTACCCTGGCTGATGATCCCAAATTTGGGGGGATATTTTAGAAGTAATGAGTCAGAGGAGGTTATGGCCAACTCACCCTGTCTTCATGAAGAACTGATATTGTGAGAGTTTCTGCTGCACCTTGCCTTACCTCCTGGATGGTTCCCCTGCCAACTGCATGGTTTCATTGATCATGAAAAGGGTTTGGCAAGAACCAGATGTGGTAACACATGTTCCTAGGGGAACAGACAAAATTCTGTGTCCTTCCTAAGAGACTGTGAGTGTTATAAGGCTCCCATAGCTGACTCTTGTTATGGCTGCTGCCTTAAAGAAAATACAAAGAAGATAGCCCAGTGGCCCACCCCACCCCCCTCCTATATAAGGAGTCTAAGGTGATGTGGTCTATCGGGTACATTTTCTATAAGAGCCCTCAACTATCTTGACATATATGACTTGTTTTCACTGCATCTTGTTAGTGGGAACCTTAGAAGTAATGAAGAAATTGTCAACCCTAATTAATATCAACAAATTTCCATGTGGCTACCACATAAATCAATAGATAGAGCTGCCCATGCAGATAGATCAGGCACCTACATTTAATGTCATGCTTTGCAGAGGCACTATAACCCTAGACAGCTCAATGTATCTGTGAGGATATTGGATATTGTTATCTGTGCTAACATGACTGGCTGAAATTTTGTAAATACTTATAAGTAATTGAAAATTACCCTGTGTCATATAAGTCAGCATGACTAGCTATAATCTTGTACACAAGTTTGTTTTTTGATTATTACTTTGATTTATGTAAGATGTTTGAATCAAACAGTGTTCGTCTGGCTGACCAAATGTACATGTTTTTAAAAAATAATTTTGAATGCAGGTTATGCCAGTCAGCAGACTTCGATGTGTTGCCATCATGTGCCAGAGCTGAAAGGAATATAATCTCCACAGCAGCTGTTTTGTTTACTTTTTAAAATCTGATATGAGAGAGTAGATTTATCATAACAGCTTTTTGTGACTTTAAAAACAATTCTGCTATAAAAGCAGGTTCTGAGTCAGTTATAATAGTAGTAGTAGTTGTAGTTGTTCAGTTGTCAGTTGTTTTCCAGATCAGTAGTTATCACTGAGAGTGTTCCAGAGCTGTTCAGCAATAATAGTAAGAGTTGTTGCACCAGTCACTGAGGACCAGACAGCCTGAAGAGTGAGCATAAATTCTTATCTTGCCTGGCAGATGAAGTAAGAGCATCATATTGCCTCACTGAGTTAATTAGATTAGACAGGGACAGTTAATCTTTAGACAGTTAAGGAACTACAGTTAGATAGTTTTTCTACAGTCAGTGTGAAATCTGGCCTACAGTGTTATTTTCATAATTCCTGTGTGTGAAAGTCTGTGGTTTATTGGAATCAGCTATTCAGTGTATACATGTTTTAAATAATTTTATTTATTAAATGTTTTACTACCTTTTGGTGTAGCTGGTTATTTAGAAAGTATTTTTAATAACCTGAAAGTGTTTATGCTTATTGTGATAACATCAGGGCGACTCTGAAAAGCCTTACTGCTTGGATTACGTGCTACCATTTATATCAATATTTATTTTGCCCAATATAATTGAACACCCCTTTTGAAGGGTATTGTATTGTGGTATTTGACTAGTGGCAGCCTTTACCTTCTAATTTGGGAAAGAGGACATAGCAGGTAAATATGTGCCAGTCTTTCCCAAGAGTGTTTGTATGTGTGAATATCAGATATTTAAGAGGGAGTGCAGTGGTTAGTGTGAAGACACATTTGTGGACCTGGAGTGAAGCATATACACCAGTCCCTAGTTTGGCGTATGTTCCTAGTATCCTCTTAGGGGAAACTGTGTATTTGTATCTCTTCTTTCAGTGATGCTCCCTTACCGGAGACAGTGGTGAGGATTGAGGCTCCTTAGTTACTGCCCCAGGTTTAGCTGAGGTCATCACAGTATCCTTCACTAATGCCATTTAAAATGGCTCATTATTTGATCCCAAAGTAAAAGAGAAGCTGCAGAAGAGCAACCCAGAAGGGAAAACTCTCACAGCTGCTGAAGTAAAGTTTGGTACTTCTCAGCAAACCCTTTTTTGTTAACTAGAAGAGTGTGCAAAACTTTTGGTTCAAAAATGCCCATTTGGTTTGATTTTGGAGGTTTCCAGAATGGATGCAGTTCTAGAGGTAGAAGTGGTTTGCAGAATCGGAGATTTTGCAGTCACCAGGAGGGATTAACTGCTATGCCCTTGAGAACTTGTCCAGTTGTCCCACTCTGAAGGTAATTGGGAGGTTAAATCTCCCTGTTCTTTCCTAAACGACAACCCATCACATGGGACAGGAAGACAGTATCCACGGGCTACAACATTCCATCTGTTTTTCTCCAGAGTTCCACCTCTGGGCTTCTTCCAGATATCCCACCATTTCAAAAGGCTGTGGACAGTTTAGTGGTGGAAAATCTACTGACAGAATGAGCCATCCATGAGCTTGTACGTCATTAGAGAAGATCTGGTGCCTTTTCAAGATTCTTTGTACTTTTTAAAAGAAAAAAGAACTCAGACCCATCTTACACCTAAATGGCCCACATTTATATGTGGAAAAGACATTGTTCTGAATGGTTATGTCACAGTCAGTACTCCCCTGTGAAATGTGCGACAGCTGTGGCAGTTTATCTTATGCTGCTCCTAGTAGTCTGGACAAAGAGGGTCATCACTGAAAGCACAGGGTTATAAACTGCAGCTGTTCTGGTCCTTGAGAATGCCAATGAACACTGCAGCATCACAAATGGAGCTGTCATAAAATACAGATTTTAAGCAGTTGCACCTTGGACACAGAGACTTGTATTGCAGTCCCTTTATCTACCTGTGTTGAAGTGTGACAGTCACCACTAAATTCTTGCCCTGGGTTGGCGATGGGGGTATTGTTTCATTGTTTTGGACACATGATCCAGGGGTGTTGGTCACTGGAAGAGGCATCTCTGCATATCAGTGTGTGAGAGATGACAGCGATCCTGCTTATTTTGCAGGCTGTGCAGGATGTCCTTCCTCATAATGTGACTGCCATCCACACTGACAAACTTGCTGGTAGTTTGGTACATAAATGAGCAGGGGAAGGTCAGGAGGTTATACGTAGGAATGAGCCATGCTGACTTATTACTTGCTGCTGGTAATCCACATTCCAAATTAAGCCAACTCTCTCTCTAGCAGATAAGCTCAGTTGATGTTTACTTACACCTCATGAGTGTTCCTCAGTCAATTAATGGGAGAAACTGTCTTACAGCACTGGGGAAAGCCTTGCTCTAGTCTCTAGTTCTCAGAAGCTTACTTCTCCCTCACTACTCCATTAGGGGTAGACTTGCAGAGATGCTCTGGTCCAGTAGTGGCCTCCTGGGATTTTTTGTCTTTCCCCATTTCTTCTTATAGATTAATAGCTTAATACTAGGCTGTTAATCCAGAGGACTATTAGTAACCTAGCCACAATATCCCAAATTGTAGGTGCCCATAGAAATGACAAATTTTATACCTAGTTTCAGCTCTTTTCAATGACGGCTTGTGGGGGCCAGACCTGGGGTGTATTTACAATTTTTCTTCCATTCATTCAGGTTACGCTTATGAAGGTTACTTAACTTGATATCCAAAGGAAGCATATTATGCAAAAGAGGAATTCTCTGGGATTTGTGTCTGTCACCAGCAGGTCCTATTTATGTTTCAGTGAAAGGTAATATTTCTTGTGTGGGTGTTTAACATGTTTAATTTTGCAGATGTGCAGGAAATCGTATAGGAATAGACCATTTGAGGTTCTGTAGACTACACAGAGGTCACCTCTCAAAAGTCTGTAAGAAACAGAAATGAGAGGGAGTGAGCACATTTTAATGGGGTTCAAGGAAGATGTATCCTTGACTATCTTGGGTCTATATTATAACCTCGAACGATTAGAAGACTGAATCGACCCCTTAAAATCGAAAGCACTAAATCCGAAACACACAGAACAGGGATTTTTTTCCCAGGGAAAAAAAATCACTGGGCCATTTTTGGGACTTTGCCATTGTGTGATCTCGGAGTTGGTATATTTAAGTAGGGGGTTGTGGAGGGCACAATCCACCACATGGGGATGGTGAAGCCCCCACTTTATTTTGTGTTTGGATTTTTTTTTTTTTGTAGTTTTTGTAGAGCAGCGAGTTTTTTCTCTATGAAAAAAAAAATCACTGTTCCGTGTGTTTGGGATTTAATGCTTTTGATTTTAAGGGGTCGATTAAAGAGCGTTTGCTCTTTTAATCGTTCGAGGTTATAATATAGACCCGACTTAGTGAGAAAACACTACAGTCTGTCTGGGTCATATGCATAGACAAACACATACCAAAGGACCGTTATACTCTATTGATGAGCTAGCCTGATGAGGTCGGAGTAGAGAGGGATAATAAGTTATTAACATCTGGAATAAATACCTGTTAATTAGTCCAGCTAGGTAAAAGGATTTCTTGAAAACACTGGCTACTTTGTGATCTAAGGATAATTCATTGTTAATGAAAGTGCCCAGGTCCCTAATGACCGAATCAGCTTTCAAAGCCGTGCCACGTCTGTGTTAAGTGCATGGCTACCCAGTTTTGACAAGGTACACAGTGCTATATTTCTTGGCATTTCACTTTTGGACATCGTCCGAGCACCACTTATTGGTGCATGTTAGTCCTCCTTAAAGAAGCTAGAAGTCAGATGGCGAGCTGATGACCACTCCAAGTTTGCAGTCAAATAAATTCCAAAGAGAAGTGGTTCTAGTACAATCCCTGGGGGTTACTACTGATTGCAATTCTTTTTGAGCCTAGTATGCTTCCCTCACCAGTAGATTGGGTTCTCTCCATTTGCTGGTTTGCTTTCCAGCGAGTAACCTAGTGTTTTACATTTACTTGGATTAGTTTATAGTGCTAGAATGCATGGGATATTATGTAAGCCTTAATCAGGTTCAGATAGGCAGTGTGAACCTATTTGCCTTAGTCTAATGCATCAGTGACTTATTCAAAGAACTCTACCAGGTTCAGGAGGCAGAATCTCCCTTTAATAGATGAAATGAAAGACCTTTGCCCACTCTGAGTGCAGATATGGAATAAATCCACTAAGCTTAACTTATTTCCAGCCAAACTTTAGATGGTAATGAACAACTCATCTTAGTGTTTCAAATACCATGAGATAGGCTTTCTGTTTTATTTCTGAAGTTTTAAAACGAATTCCAACTCAGTAACAGCAGCCCAGAAATGAAGTCAAATCTACTAACCACCCGAAGGCTAAAAATCTAAACACAGAGTATAAAACCAACAGTGTACAACTTTTTTAAATAGGACTGTTGTGGTCCTAAACATGGTTCTGAGGAAGTCTGATTTATTACAGACGAAAGCGCTTAACCCATCTGTCTGCTGTTACTACATCTTAGTGTACTGGTTGTGTTTCGTGTTAATAAAATTAAGAAGATACACATTTTTTGGTGTCCGAGTACTGGTGGATGCGTGCTGCTGACTTCATTTCTGGGCTACTATTATTTCTGAAGTTTGACTGGCCTGCTACTAAACAGATTTGTAATTCCGAAACTTTATTCTAGAGGATTTGCATTTTTTTATGGTTTTTTTCCATTTTTCTTTTTTTATTCACAGGTTATCTTTTTTTTTTTTTTTTTTTTCAAAACTTTAGCCATATTGTAGAAATGATGTTACACCAAGAGAGAATTGAATTTTAACATTAAGCAAACATTTTAAGTATCAAGTATTGAAAACTTTTAAGTATAAAGTATCGAAAACTGTCATCTGTCTGTTAAATCTGTCAGTAGTGGTACTATGCACCTAATTGTGCTCTGTTCAATACATGTTATTATCAAAAATAGTTTGTTAATATTAATAGGATGCATGCCCTGCTAAAGCAGTGGGTTTTTGTATATTTAAGTGAAAGAAAATAAAATGTATTCTTCATTCAAGAAACTTACCAGAATGATGGAGCTAATTAAGTATGCAAAACGAAATTGTAAGGAGATCAAATAGGTGTATGCAAATGAAAGAAATCAGCAGGTATTGTTGTCATAAGGGACATATTTATAGGAAAAAAATGTGAAAAACCTTTTTGGGTAGCATAGGTCATATAGTGATATAAGCAATTATTGGTACCACAGTGTGAAACACTTGTGTTTGCGTACATTTTTTTGATTATAGTACCCTTCTGAAAGATAATTCAGTTGGACTGCCACATATGTGAGAAGATAGAACTGCCGTGATTATTTGTTTTATATAGACTTTTGTTAGATTCTTAGAGGTCAAAACATCAGAGTGAGAAAGCTTTCTTGCACATTTCTTCTACACGCCTTGTTAACAAGGATACATTTAGTTGAAGTTTCCATAGGTATTCGATTGATGTGCTAACGTATGTCCCTACTTTGAACATAAAATGGTGTGTTTTGAAGTTGAGTCCTCCAGAAATTATTACTTTAATGCTGTCTGGTTGAAGAATGTCTGGTTGAAGAATGGCTAACTCAAACTTTATAAAAGATAAAATCAAGAATTTATAAGTAAGTAATGAAAATAAGTAGTTTCTTTATGGTGATTATAGGGTAATTTACATAAAAATATGCAATATTTAAACAAAGCACCATGCAAGACGATGTAATTCAAGTTAACGAGCAATATGAATACATTCAGAAGTTGTATGGATGCTATAAACAAAACACTAAAATAATAAAAATATAACAAAAGATAAATTTAGTTAGTAAAAATCCCAGTTAAGTAATCACAAGGATTTGAGAGGGGAAGTATGATGATCATCATCCAAGGACATCAGAATTCTGGCCAGAATGCTAAAACTTTTGGGCACCTTCCTTGCACACCATACATCAACTTGGAAACAAAAGTGTGCTGGTGTGAAAAAGATGTATGGACCCAAAATTCAGAACTTTCTTGCCATTGGTACACTTAAGTTATAGATGTCTGTTTTTCTTAGCACTTCAGTATTGTCAGTCAGCTTGCAAATAAAGTTTTCTGGGCAGATAAGTACCCAGTTGGGAACATTCCTTTATTTTCTTGCCATACTGAACTGTAGCATATGTCTGTTCGGAAAGGGTAATATTCGCGTGGAATTCAGATTACTTATAAGGATGGTGACACACTAACCCACGCACGTTCAAGCTTGCACGGCCCAACAGCAGAACAGAAACAAACAAGAGCCAGCAACAGGTTCCCAAATGCTTTAATGAGGTAAATTAGTGTCAAAGACACATACACTCTCCATAACCTCAAACTAGTTTCGGTGTAATACCTTCTTCAGTGAGGATAACAGCCATAATAATTACTACATTGGACATACTCCTTATATATACATGAACAATTAATCAACTGATAACCTGATGGTTACCCATTAATTACAAAGTCAAATTTAAAGACATACTGCACAGTGAAACCTATCTAATAAGTAGGAATTCTTAAGTGCACAAACAGTGCATGAAAAATACAATTTAAATGTAAAGCCCAGATGTGGTGTTGAATAACTAACAAATATATATATATATATTGTTGATATATATATATAAATACAACAAATGATCATTCAGCCCTGGAGAAAAAAGGTGAATGATCCAGTATTACACTCTGCCAACCTGTCTGGTTGGACCTATTAATCAATGGCACAAAATATAAATTTAGCAGATGGATGCTTAACAGTATGTTGATATAATGCATTACTGATTTTATGAGTCGAATTTCACTGTGATGTTCTACAATTCTAGTTCGGAGGGACCTTGAGGTTTTCCCACATAAAAAGCTTGACACTGACATATAGCTAAATAAATCACCCAACATGTTGAACAATTGGCAAATAATATCAAATATCTTACTAGTATTGGCACTAGAAAATTCCTTAGTTTTATTAATACTTAAACAGGAAGTGCAATGACCACAGGAAAGTCCCCAACAGCACATCACCAGAAAGGGTAAGTTGTCTATATGTTGCACCTCCACTATCCTTATGTTTATAATAAGAGAAAAGGTTTTGCCCTCCTATAAGAAATAGAACATAGTCAATATATGTTCATTAGCCAAAAGTATATTCCAATTGTTATTCAACACATTTCTGATCAATTGATGATTTTTCCCAAATGTGGTAATAAATCTAATGGTGTCATCTCTATCAGTACCCCTACTCTGATATTTTAAAAGATCTGATCTAAGCTGCTGATCTGTCCACACCCTGGCACTGGATATGTCCCTCACAGAGTAACCTCTATCCAGAAATCTATAATTTGAATCCTGGATGGCATCTTCATGATCCTGAGGAGATGAATTAATCCGTTTAAAGGAATATTGTGATTTGGGGATGTTGCGGATGGTGTGGCGTGGGTGCATACTGGAAGAATGGAGAAGAGTATTAAATTGTGGATACTTCCTATATATTTTAGTGCTTAGGGTATTGTCCTCATTCCGATATACCGTGACATCCAAAAAGTCAATGGTACACTTATGATAAGTTATAGAGAAATACCCCAAACATTGCTGTTCAAATGTTCCACAAATTCCATCAAATAGTCAACATCGCCACACCATCCAACAATCATCCAAATAACGTCTCCAAATATCCATCTCCTCTAAGTAAATGTTATGCAAAGGATCATATATGAGGCATTCCTCCAGGTATGCCATAAAGAGGTCAGCATATATGGGGCAAAACAATCACCCTGGAAGAAAAACATTTTTATTCAAAACATGCTCTGACAAACATACCAGTAGCGTGTTAAATCCAGGGGGTATAGATCAGATCTTTGAAGCCAATAATCAATGAGGGATACTGGTATAAAGGATTTCACGTCTAAAGTACACATTATCCAATCTGGATCTAATTGTGTATCAACCACAATGTTAAGAAACTCTGTGGTATCCTGTCTGACCATAGGCAATAGTGGCTTCAAATATGATGTTAAAAAGACGATATAGGTTCGGGATCCATGACCGGACACAATAGGTCTCCCAGGAGGAGCACTGATAGACTTATGAATTTTGGGTAACAGGTAAAGAATCTGCTTTTGTGGATCATCAACTTGAAGGTGACTGGCAGTTTTAGATGAAATGATACCTTCTTGTACTGCTTGTTGGATAAATAGGTCAATCTCATGTTTAAACTGAGGTGTGGGATCTATCCTCATATGTTTATAGCATTGGGCATCAGACAACTGTCTTAATCCTTCCTGTACATAATAGTCATTGTTTAGGACAACCATTATCCGCCTGAATAATAACAATGTTATGATTTTGTCTCAATTCAATCAAAGCTGCCCTCTCTAAAGGTGTGATATTGTCCTGAGCTATATTAATATTAAAGTTGGGAAAATGTAGGTCCCTCAAAACAGCTTGTTGGAAAATCCCAACATTTTTATTCATTGGAGGCTGGAATGTTGATTTTTTAAATGTAAAATCAGTAGATCTTTGAGTAACCTGATTACTCTGATCATGAAAAAAAATTTTTAAATTCAACTTCCTACAAAATTCAATAACATCAACCGATACAGAATAATGATCTGAAAAAAAACTTGGGACAAAACCCAATCCTTTATTAAGAACACCATGTTGTTCCTTAGTCAGTATATGATCAGACAAATTTAGAACATTGTCATAAGGTTGAACTATTTGTTCAGCAATGCCTGAACTAACCATAGAGTCTGTATTTGTATCTGCCCTATGCTTCCTCCCATTTCCCAACATGTTTAAAGGGAACTTAGATTGATTTTTCTTTTAACAGGGATCTGACACTGGTGCCTCCTGTAGGATGACTCTCTCCTGAGGTACTGGTATAACTAGAATCATGATGTTTTAAAATTGACCTAGGTCTTTTCTTAGGTTTACCCACATTTACCATTGGTCCTGCGTCTCTGAATCTAACAGTCCTTTGAACTTGAAATGGCTGACCTCTCTCATAATCCTGAATATCCCTAGTAAATTTTTAAGTTTACGATCTTTCACCATATTATCATCAACACAACTGGAGTATTTGTTACTGTCCTTATATTTCTGGCATTCCATGCTTAAATCTTGAACTTCCTTGAGCAAAATATCTACAGTTCTTTCATAATAATCCAATAAAATCTTTACAAAATTCATTGTGCCCTTCCTTAAGGCTTCATCCCATTCCTCTGTCCCTCTCTGTGCAGATCTTCCCACAAGAGAAGGCCTCTCGGTGCTAAGCCTTTATAAAAATAGGCCTTAAACAGCCTTAAATGCCAAATATTGGCTCTTAGCCCTCTGAGTCCTTTATCCAATCTACGGAATGCCAGATCACAACCCCCATCAGTATTTGGGTTGTTTTTGTTGCTTGGGGTTTCCACAAGGCCAAAAATGGCTATATCCTCCCTATCAGCACACAACCCTGATAATATATGATCCAAATCCATATTAAAAAATATGTATTGATCAGTCATCCAAGGAAATACCCCAATTGTGAGACCAAAAAAGACACAATTCAAGGGACGCGGACCCAATGAATAAATATAATCTATCTAGACCTAGTATATATCATGAACATACTATTCCAAATGGAATGGAGTCATCCCCCTTACACTGACCACATGCCTAATGTCCTACTCGAAAGATGTCAAAATGAATTGTTTATACAAAAACTTTTCTGGATTAAACAATATAAAAATATATAAACTTGTCTCTACCTAAAATAGACAATATAAGTAATGCAATCATTAACATATGCCAAAACACATAAGTTTAAAGCATGAAAAATAGTACTGGCAAACAGCCCAAAATCAAATAACTCCATAAAAATATATTCCCATAGCATGACCCAAATGGCCATAGGATCATGATAATACTGCCAGAAAATGTACTAAGCCTAATATCGTCAACTCAATAGGAGTCCATCCCTATTAATAACTAACATAGATAAAGTCCGATCCACAAACAATATAATATAACAAAAATGTCTATAAGGTAATGGGCATGACCACAATACATGTGATCCAATCACAAAATATACCCAAACTTATAGGGTTCAGCACACATATACCCTAATATCATATGATTACCCTGTTGTATAGTCCTCATGTATCAATTATACATAAGTATCATAATTTACCAAGGCCCATATGATATAGAAGACATTTTCATTATAAATCTATATGTACATATATCCAGCCTAAAGGACTTGTGATATACAAAAACTTATAAGGATGCCCATGTGGCCTTTGTCTTTTTTGTTTGTTTGTTTAGGGAACAGTCATGATATATGGTCTTGTGACATCTGTTTAATCTTTAGTCTTAAATCCATTTGAGGTAGATTCAGTTCCATAAAAAATTCTAAATGTGTTAATATATATGACCATAGATTCTTAACACCCCTTACATGGATCCCCCTTTAGAAAAAAAAAAATTAAAGAGGCTTTCTAGGACAGGTGTTTCCACTCCGATAATTTTGGAGCCGTGGGACCATCAGTCCAGTTTATCTGGCCCTTCTGGTGAGGCACCACAGGAAGCAGATAAGGCCCCGGAACAGCACATGTTCAATCAGACTGGACTTAAAATAATCTTTGCTGAGACGGGATAATATCATTTGATTGTTACTGAGGGTGAAGGAGGAGTTCTGGTAATGGAAGAAGTTGCTGTCTCTTTAATGGAGGTCCAGATGTCTGATTCATCTAAAACTGTCAGACTAGAGACTCTAAAGAAAAAGTCTGAAAAGAGTAAACATTTATCTCCCGATGTTCTTCGTCTCACATTGCTGCAGTCATAACCTGTGGGTAGTCCGCTGTCCTCGGTCGGCCCGAATACCAAAGTGTTAGGCTGGCGTCGGTCATGGTCGCTCAGATCTGACTTCAGTATGCAGTGGTACTAAAGTGCATGACCGACGCCATATCCTCAGTCTTTCTTGCCGCATGGTCCAAAGCAGAAGCAGCGTTTGCAAGTGCCGTTCGGCTTCCTGAAATTTTCGTATTTCGAGTTTCAGACCGAAGACCAAGTTGGGCTAAGTACCCCGTTGAGGAATATTTTTGTCTTTTCTTGCCTCAGTTAATCCGGATGTCAGAAAAAGTTAATAATTGTATTTCTTGTGGGAA
This sequence comes from Protopterus annectens, assembly GCF_019279795.1. Lineage (NCBI taxonomy): Eukaryota > Metazoa > Chordata > Ceratodontiformes > Protopteridae > Protopterus > Protopterus annectens. The sequence continues at coordinate 1,402,678,404 of NC_056737.1, forward strand.
ACAGATACCTCATAGGGACTACCACTCTCTCTGTATTCCTTGCTTGGGGCCTGAGCACGACGTAGTCGGGTGTCACTTTTGCGCTAGATTTAATAAGCGCACCATTAAACGCAGATTAGATTGTGCTAGACTTGTTTTCGGTAAGCGGTGTAACTACAACATGCCGTCGGATCCTCCGACGCCCGCTACCGCTAAGAAGCGAAAAGATAAATCGTTAAAGTCTAAGCAGGATGAGTCGTCCGTTGCGGACGCCGGTTCTATGGAAACTACGGTTGAATCTGTGGATCCAGCCGAGGTTTCAGCTGAATCACAGGGGGAACCTTTAATCTTACAGGAATTGGCCTCTCAGGAGTTAGGTCAGGCCGAGGGGGCCTCTCAAGTTTCTGTAGTTCCATCTTTACATAAGGTTGTTAGGCCTTCTACTTCTGTCACTAAAGCCCCTTAAAGCTAGACCTGGTCTTTCTGGCACAGGCATCAGCCCTAGTTCTTCGGGCTCTGTTCCTAAAAAACATATGCTGAAAATGGCAGAGGATTTGATTACTTTAATCAGAGGTTCTATGCCCCCTCCAGATAAGAGGCCTAGGGTGGAGACAGAGGTGGAGGGATTGGAGCATTCCTCAGATTACTCTGAGTCTTCAGCTGAGGACATTCAGGATTTTCCTCCCTATTCTGATTCGGATGCAGAGGATTCCTGTCCTTCTGCTTCTCCTCCAGAGGATTTTTCCTTTTCTGAAACCCTGCACTCCATGAGGGAGCATTTTAAGTGGGAAGGTCAGGATTTTTCAGATTCTCGTAAGAGGCTTAGGGAATTTTTGTTTTTGCCACAACATAGACCCTTGGCTATTCCCCCTGTTTTGGATGTTGTTCAGGATGTTTTTTCTGAAGCTTCCCTTAATCCTGATTCTTTACCCCCTGCCCCTGTCAAACCAGACAGGTATTACAGAGTTCCAGAGGCTCATAAATATTTGTATAAGAGTCCTAGAGCTGACCCGGAAACTAAAGATAAAGATTCTAGGGCTTTGGATAGGTGGGGTAAAAAAGTGTATACCTCCTCCACGCTAGCTATGAGGGCTTTAAATTGCCAGTTTCATATGCTGAAGTATCAGAACTTTCTGTTAAGTCAGTTGAAATCTAAGGTAGATGCTTTAGCTGAGGGTATAGAGTGTAAGGAATTGCAGGACTTAGTTCATGCCTCTGATCAGGTTGGTAAGCATTCTTTGCAGTGTGGCTTTGATGCTCTTCAGGCTTCTTCCAGGGTGGCTGCCACTGGTTCAGTTATTCGTAGGCACGCCTGGCTTAAGTATCAAAATTTGTCAGAGCATGTTAAAGCTCGAATTTTGGATGCTCCTCTTCAATCTGAAGTTCTTTTTGGTTCTCCTGTGGAGTCAGTTTTGAAAAAAATGGAAGACAAAGCTAAGTCCATGCAGACGGTTAAGGAATTTTTACAAGTGCAGCCCCCTAAGTTTAGCAGAAATTGGCCTGCAAAAGGATGGGCTTACCCTTCTTCCGATTTTCAGTCTAAGGGCAGGTCTAGACGTGGTAGGGGCAGAGCTCATGCTCAGGGTTCTTTCAGACCTAGGACGTGGAGTTCTCCTGCACAATCTTCTGGTGAGGGCAGGGGTCAGCCTTTTCGTAAACAGACCCAATGACCTATATCTCCAGCTGCCAGATTCCTCCTGTCTGGCAGCTCCTCTAGGAGGAAAGTTGGCACTTTTCAAACAAAATTGGCTTTTGGTCACCCAGGACAAATGGGTGTTGGACATTATAAATCAAGGCTACAAGTTTTATTTTCACACCTTGCCTCCTTTCAAAGGCATGCCGGATGTACCTCCTCAGCAAAGGCTGGAGGCTCACAAGCAGATTTCTTTACTTTTACAAATGGGGGCTATCCAGGTGGTACCTCCTTCAGAAGTAGGCCTAGGATTTTATTCTCACCTATTCCTTGTGCCAAAGAAAGGAAACACTTGGAGGCCAATTCTGGATTTGTCCATTCTCAATACATACCTAGACATTCCAGAGTTCAAGATGTTAACTTTACAGCAACTTCTGCCTCTGCTAGGCAAAGATCACTGGATAGTAACTCTGGATCTCAAAGAGGCTTATCTTCACATTCCTATCAGGCCCAGCTGCAGGAGCTGTTACTTTTCATTATCAGTTCTCTGCATTGCCCTTTGGCTTATCTACTGCGCCCAGGGTGTTCACAAAGGTCCTGGCTCCTGTGATAGCCTTCTTAAGACTAAGAGGAATACAAATTTATCCTTATCTGGACGATTGCCTGATTCTTGCTCAAGACAAAGTCAAGTTACTTCAGCATCTACAGTATGTAATGGCAGTTTTAAGGTGCCTAGGGTATTCTGTGAATGAAACAAAGTCCAGTCTAGTACCCTCTCAGGACATGTGCTTTCTGGGTGTGAGACTGAATACAGCCTCTCAGATGGCCTTTTTGACCCCGGACAAACAAAGAAATCTTCACCTATACTTCCAGCAATTATCCCTACTGTCCAGGCTGACTGCAAGGACAGTCCTTCAGGGTTCATGGCATCTTGTATTCTGGTAATTCCCAATGCCAAACTGCATATGAGGAAGCTACAATGGTATCTCAAAAGTGTATGGACTCAACACTGCCACGATTTGGACACTGTCATTCAGATAATACCTTGCATCCAGAAGGAATTCTTGTGGTGGGCTCAGGAATGTCACCTAAACAAGGGACTCTCTGTGACCCGACCAGGGCGCAGTCAGATCTTGAAACGCCGAATGCCTCAGACTTGGCTAGCACACTTCAATGGGAGATGGATTCAAGACACGTGGCCTCCCAGACTACAGCATTTGCATATCAACATGAAGGAGATGTTAGCAGTCCAATTTGCCCTGATGGCTTTCAAGGATCTACTTCAACGGGACAGGTGTTGATTCAAACAGACAACACAACAGTCATGTGGTACATCAATAAGCAGGGGGGAACCCATTCGTACCCTCTTTGCAGACAAGCTATGATTTTGTGGGAGACTGCTCTGAGTTTGCACATCACTCGGTTTCTGCCAGGAGCACAGAACTCCTTAGCAGATGTTTTGAGCAGACAAATGGTGGATCCCATCCTCATGTATTCCAACAGTTGACAGTGGCTTGGGGAACTCCAGACATAGATCTGTTCGCTTCTCCACTAAATTTCCAACTGCCAAAATTTTGCACAAAGATGTTTCACCCAAAAGCTTGGAAAGTGGATGCTCTGTCTTTCAGTTGGAACAACCTTCACGTCTATGCTTTCCCTCCTCTGCCTCTCCTTCCCAAGGTGCTCTTGAAGGTCAGACAGGACAAGCCTTGCATGATGCTAATAGCACCAGATTGGCCACGTCAGCACTGGTATCCTCTGCTGAGGAGTTTAGTACAGGAGCCTCCTTGGCCTTTGCCACCAATTCCACACCTTTTGTCCCAGGCAAGCAATCATTTCCTCAATGTCAGGGTACAGTCCCTGCATCTGACAGCCTGGCATATTCTGTTTTAGACCCTGGGGGGTCGCAGCTTCCTCAACAAGTTTTGAATGTCATATTGGAAGCCAGACGACCTAGTACTAGAAAAGTTTATGCTGATAAATGGAGGAGATTTTTTCTTTGGAGCACAGCAAAGAGCTTTGATGTTTCAGTGCCTAATTTGAGTTTTACACTACAGTACCTTACTGAATTATTAGACAAGGGTTTGTCTTTCTCCTCCGTGAAAGTTCATGCTGCAGCCATTTCTGCTCACTATGATTGTGATCCTCCATTATTTTCTCACCCTTGGTTTAAGCAATTTCTTAGAGGGGCAAAGAACATAAGACCCCCACGTAGAGCTCCTACTCCTTCCTGGGATCTCAATTTTGTGTTGGAAAAGCTTACTTTACCTCCTTTTGAACCTGCAGCTACATCTGAGTTGAAGTTTTTGTCTTGGAAGACTGCTTTTTTGTTGGCCATTACGTCTGCTAGGAGGGTATCTGAATTACAGGCTCTCATGGCAGTTGAACCCTTCCTGATATTCCATAAGGATAGGGTGTCCCTGCGTACTAACCCTACTTTTATGCCTAAAGTTGTTTCTAATGTGGCCTTAAACCAGTCTATTCATTTGCCTACTTTTTATGCTGATCCCCAAAGTAAAGGGGAAAAAATTTTGCATTCTTTGGATATTCACAGGCAGTTACGCTATTATTTGAGCAGAACTAAAGGGTTCAGGCAGACTCAACAGTTATTCATTTCTTTTGCTTTGGGTTCACAAGGGAAAGCTGTTTCAAAGCAAACTATTTCTAAGTGGATTGGCCATTATATTGCTTTTTGTTATTCTCATCATGGAAAGGATGTTCCGGCCGGGATCAGACCTCATTCCACTAGGACTACTGCCACTTCTACTGCCTTTTTAAGGGGAGTAGCTACTAAGGATATTTTGGAGGCAGCTACTTGGAGTTTGGTGCACACTTTTACTAAACATTACCATCTCCCTCTTTATTCCAAGTCTAGGGCTGGGTTTGCCACTGCAGTTTTACAGGGCATGTTAGCAGCTCCTAATGCTTTTTAATTTTGCCAACCTCCCTTTACCTTTGCTTTGGGATTCTACCCACAGGTTATGACTGCAGCAATGTGAGACGAAGAACATAGTACAGTTTTGTACCTACCATAAATGTAGATGTTCGAGGATCCACATTGCTGCAGTCCAATCCCTCCATCCTTCCACTCTGTAGTTTGGGGTTGCTGTGTTTCTTTTGGGGTAATTATTATTATTATTATTATTTTTTTTTCTATATTGGTGGTTGGGTATTTTCTATTTTTGGCTATGGCCTTTTCTTTTTAGGCCTTCTGACATCTGGGGCAAGAAAGACTGAGGATATGGCGTCGGTCATGCACTTTAGTACCACTGCGTACTGACGTCAGATCTGAGCGACCATGACCGACGCCAGCCTAACACTTTGGTATTCGGGCCGACCGAGGACAGCGGACTACCCACAGGTTATGACTGCAGCAATGTGGATCCTCGAACATCTACATTTATGGTAGGTACAAAACTGTACTTTTTCTACTCTCTGTACTCAGAAAAGAATGGGGGGTATTATGGAGCCTTAAGTAAGGGAGTGGTTACTGATGTACTGTTAAAATTTACTGAGAAATATTGGTTGGATACACAATTTTGGAACCAAGGAATAGTGTCAGGGCTCATCCCAATGTCACTGAGGTGCTAAAACAGGATTGGGTGGTCAGCCAGTTCAAAGTCCCTGGTAAGGTCAGTAAACATGGCTCCAGTGGATAAAGATATGAGAAATGAGTTGTGGGTTGTCTGTGATTATTAGATCATGCAGGAAGTGACGTGGTGTGATGAGAAAGGATTGGGTCTGTTGGATTTATTAACATGTTTTGCAGTTTCAAGAAGAGCCAAGGAGAATTAGGTTAAAGTCACCAAGAAGAGTAAGATTTTTGATGCTCCAAACAGAGGAGGTTAGGTCCTTGAGTAGGTTATGAAACTTTTGTAATGAAGCAAGAGGACAGAGATTGGGAACAGCTAGAAGAATCAGAGAGCCAAATGGAGAGTGGGTTTGCGTTAATAACCAATTTGGAAAATAATCTGAGGAGACATTACTTTGATCAAGGAGTTGTATGTTGATGTCTGACTTGAAAAGAAGAGAAACTCCTCCTTGTCTTAATAATGGCATGGCATCAAGAAAGTAATCATAGCCTATCAGAAAGTGGATTCAGGATTCTGTAATAGCAATAATTTGGGGATTTTGAAAAGATGTAAGAGAGCTTTGTGGTCTTTTTTATTTTGAATGCTTTGTGCATTAATAAGGAAGCAGGATAAGGTGTTTGGGCCTGGATTTGACTCAGTGTTACTATGCAAGCATAAGAGAAGGCTTATGGCTGTGAACTTTGAGGAATTTGGGAAGTTTTAGGGGCATTTAATGTAGATAGATGTCAGTTGTAGTGGCATAATTTTGTTTGTATATAATGGGATGAGGAGTCTATAGGATAGCAGTGGGAAAGAGGAATGTAGTAGTACTGGTGTGTAGAGTGAAGAGGAAGTTGTAAAGACTATAATATCTTTAGGTTAAATGGTGATGAAATGCAGTTGTTTGACATGGAGAGCGCTTGCATAAGATGGGCAGTAGTAGGAAGAAGCATAAAGTGAGGAAAAACATTTTATTTGGCAGTTTTTCAACAATAAATATAATAGTGTTTGAAAATCCAGTGTGTGCCCCTGTTGTGGAGGAAAGTGGGATATGTCTCTTCACGTGGGAGGAGGGTTGGGGAACGCATTTTTTATTTTCCGTAAAAAATCATTTAGAGTATTTTGTGTGAAATGTTCTCAGACAGCGGTTGTAACAAAAAAATCCATGTAGATGGCAGCAGTTGTTTCAATAAAGGATATTCCATTTTTAATTCATCTGTAGACTGCCTACTATTTTCTAGTTTATTGTTTTGTAGTGCATGTTTTACAGCTCAGTTTTTAATTAGTGAACAAGGTGCTTAACATAATACAAGGAGTGAACTTAATACCCTCCACACTGCAAAGTTTCTTCTTGGTTTGGGTTTGACCCAGTATAGGTTGCATACTGGATTTTATGAGATTTCTAAGGATTTTGTCTGTCAAATTCACATGCTCATTTCTTTGCAACTGCAACTCATGTAACATTGCTATTTGCTTTCTGTATTTCTTAATATAATCCAATGCTCTCTTCTTTTTGTCTGTACTTGTAAGCTCATTTACATTCCAAGTTAAAATGGATAGCCTAGCCATTATGATAAAAAGCTATTTTTCTCACCTAATAAACATGACCATGTTTTGAATGTGCATTTCAAACTTATTTTTTTTAAACAAGAAATATCTTTTTTTAAAGTATAACTTATGATACAGGCAGTCATACATTTATATAAATGAAAACAAACCATATTGACAAAAATGTAGTTGCAAATATTATATATTGCATATAATATATCCAGTCACTGTCAGTCCAACATATTATATAGCTCATTCAAATCCTGCCTTCTTTTAAACCTCATTCCTCTTCTGCATGTATTGTTCCCACAGTTCCCATTTTTATAAGTAATTTTTGGGTCTGTATTAGAACACCGAACGTTCAAAATTTCGAGTGTTCTAATATCAACCCGTTTTCAGCAAACGCTGAAAATATCGAAGAAACAGAAAACCAAATTTTTTCCTAGGGAAAGAATTCTGTTGTCCATTTCTGTTGCTTCAGTATTTTCAGCACTGTGGTGGTCGGTTTCAGGTAAGTGTGCGATTGTGTGGACATGAGGGTTAGGGCAGGTTAAGTGAGTTAGGGTTAGGGTGTGGGTCAGGTAAGTGTGCGATTGTGTGGACGTGAGGGTTAGGGCGGGGTAAGTGAGTTAGGGTTAGGGCGTGGGTGAGGTGACTGTGCGATAGTGATGGACCTTAGAGTTTGGGTTAAGGCAAGTGGATAGTTAGTGGTGTATGTGTAGTTTAGTGTAGGGTTAGGTGTAAGAGTTTAGGTGTATGTGTGTGGATTGCTGTTTGTTTGGTGTGCTTGTGTTGTGTGTATGTGTTTTGGAACAGCAAATTTTTTCCCTAGGAAAAAAATTTGCTGTTCTGTATGTTCGATGTTTTAAATTTTTGATTCATAGGGTTCAATATTAGAACACTCAAAATTTTGAATGTTCGGTGTTCTAATATAGACCCATAATTTTCACCAAATCTTTTCTACAGATCCCATTTCCAGTTGTTTTCTCTCTGCTAATATATTCACTACTTCTAGTACAGTTGGTTTAGACTTTGATTTCCATTTTCTGGTAATTACTTTTTTTGGGGGAGCCACCATAATTAGACTCAGCAAAACCTTGCCATGTCTAAGCAATTCCGATTCAGTGTCATAGCTCAAAAATCATTTCCTTAGTTATACCAATTTGCTCACCCATTATTTCTGACAGAGTAGTCTACAGGGAATTTTTAAAGACTACCAACTCATTACACTTCCAAAAATATGTTCCCAATTGCCTCATTCTTTCTCATTACACCTCCAACATTTGCCCTCTACCTGAGGAAAATTTCTTTGGCATCTACTAGGGGTGCAACAATAATGTAAACACTTCCAAAATCCTAAATCTTCTAGCCTTTATTGCATATTTGGGAGACATACATATATTCCCATTTATTTATTTTTGAATTGCTTATCCAATCTCTCTTTCCAATCCTTTCTAACATGCTCTGATTCTTATAGTTATCATGCAAAATGTTATATGTTCTACTAATTATTCATTTTTTAACAGCACTTCTGTTCTATAGTCTACCAAAAACTCTATCAGTGCTGGTCTTTCACTTAGGATCCTCCTATTTCTTTCTCTTTGTCTATACTCTGATATCAGTCCTTGATAGGAAGGCAGTCTCTAGCCTGCAGTCAAAATAAATTATTGGCCTGTTCCCATTCTCTTACCTTTTCCCTCTCTGGTTATTTGCTTCCAATGTCTTGGTTCTTTTACCTGTTTTCTCCAATAAATTCCAGCCTCCTTGTACCTATTGTCTGTATCCCTAATTGCAGTCATCTCTATTGTCAGAATCTCCTTCTCCATTTCCATGTTGGTTTAATTCTTGGAATAATTTCTGCTAGTTTATGATTATAATATTGTTTAGTTATTGCTATTCTCCTAAAGGATCTGCATCCAAAATCCCAGCCTCTCCTTGTTTCTTGAGCTTCCCTCTTGTTTCGTTGTCATCCCTTTCCACTTTGAATTATAGGTTTCTGCTTGTGCTATGTGTAGGAACCTTAACTGTATAGCTCTGAAATACCCCTTCAAATCAGGTAATCCTAAACCACCTTGTTGTATTAGAGGAGTCAGCTTATCCCAATTGACTCTTGCCGTCTTAGCAGATAATATCCTTCAGCTCTTTATTAATTGCTGTCCAAAACTTCTCCTATGGTTGATAAAAAATATGCCTGACCCCTGCGTAAAACTAAAGGGACTAAAACATTTTGACTGCTTGTGTCTTGCTATCCATATCCATAAAAGAGGTTCCAATTTCTCATTTTTTGTATTATCTTTTGTTTAGTCTCTTCCCGCATATCCTTAGCCTCCACACCAGAATCACTTTTAATCCATACTCCTAAGTACTTAATTTTAATAGGTCCCCATAAATATGGGTATTGCTGAACCAAATTCATGTGTGGATACATAATTTATAGCTATTGTCTTCGTTTTAGCCTAATTCATTTTGTATCCCAAACGATTTCAAACTGTCTCAAAATGCTCCACAACACTAAAATGTCATTTTCTGATGTTATCTGGTATAACATAATATCATCTGCAAACAGCGCCAGCGTTTCTTGACTACCATACCAATTATATCCTTGAATTTCTGAGTTGTCATTTTTTTTTTTTTTTTTTTTTTGCCAGTGGTTCTAAATATAATGCAGATAACAAAGGGGAATAAAGACAACCCTGCCTGGTTTTTCTGCTCAAACAGAAATTATCAGAAAAGAACCCACCCACTTAAATTTTCATCTCCGAACCATCATCTATCCTTCTAATCAGCATTATCATTTTATCAGGGAGTACAATTGCTTTCATTACCTTGCTCTTAAACTCCCAGCTTACTCTGTCAGATACTATCTCTGCATCAAGACCTACCAACAACAGTGGTATTTTCTTACATTCTGCTTCCCTCTGGATCATTCGTGTTCTGTTAATGTTGTCAAATGTTTGCCTCCCCTCCATAAAACCACATCGATCCATATCTATCAGTTTTGGCATCACCTTTGCGATTATTTTATCCATCATTTATTTATTTGACATTTGGTTATCAGGAACGTCTGACTGGGCAAGAAACCCATTTTCAGATGAGGCCCGGGGAGAAAAGCTCCATCACAAAGAAAAAGAAACAAAAAGTATAGCTTTACATAATAAACATCAGAAACAAAACAGAGAAAATGCCAATTTACAGAAGAGCACAAGCCATGTACATACAGTTTTACATGTGTAGGTAAACAGGCATATCTAAGCATATCACAAATAAACTTATGTTTTACAGAGAAGATTAACAGATGTATCTACAGATATGCATTTTATATAGGAAGTTTAACAGAATGTGGTAGATAGGATGTGTATATAGGAGACACAGGAATTGCATAGATGTGTTTACATTAGAAAGTGACTGTATAGATGTTCAGAATTATTTGAGTATAGTGCCAACATAGTTATTGATTAATAGAACTAACAGAGAAACAATAGTTAGAACAGGAGACGGGGTGGTGATGGTTGGTACAGTGAGGAGGAAGAATCAAGACAAAGTCAGTAAGAAGATGGTAGGATGTTTTATTAACACAGGGTGTTAGTGATTAGGTAGAATAGAGTAAGGGGATCTAAGATAGAGGGAAGGTGAGAGTTAGTGGAGGTGGTAGTAGTAAAACAGGTAAAGGTGGAGGAAGGAAGGTAGGAGGAGAGGAAGAAAGGAGTGGGGTAGTAGAGCTAGGTTAAAGTAAAGAGTTGAGATTCAGCTTGGTTTAGAACAATGACAGTTACATGACCTGAGTAAGAAGTCTTTTAGTATAAGCTTAAATTTCTTGTGGTTCTGATATCAAAGGGTAGTGCGTTCCATAGTTTTATCATAGGTCTGTGATTATAGATAATTGTATGGGCAATCATTAATTTGAGGTAGTTTAGTTGGGGTCTATATTAGATCACCGAGTGCTTAAAAAATGTATATGTATATACGTAGTATATGTATATAGTAACATCTCTTGTATATTTACCTATTACTATTTGAGTTATGCTTATGATGAGTACTGTACTTTATATTACCAACAGTTGTTTAAGTTTGACTGTTGCAACTTTTTATATTGTATCTGTCTTGGAGCTTATCTCCCCATATTTTTTGTATCTATCTTGTAGCTTTTCTCCCCGGGCCTCTACTGAAAGTGGACATGTATCCAGTTAGACTAGCCCAGTCAACAAATGTAAAATAAATAAATAAATAAATAGTTTGGTCACAGAGTATAGACATTGGCCAGTAGCTTTCATTGGTTTATATAAAGTTAGAAGCTGCTTGTCCTCAGAACAGAGAGCCCGACTAGGTGTGTGAATTTGGAGTATTGATTTTAAAGCGGGATAGGTCTGTGATTTATAGATAATTATATAGGGAATCATTAATTGGAAGTAGTTTAGTTGGGGTCTACAAAAGTGAACAGTGATTAATCGACCCTATATAAGCGAAAGCTTACAATTTCGAACTGTCCTAGGGAAAAAAAATCGCTGTTCCAACAACAACAAAAAAAAAACATATTTTAAACATTACATTAAGTGGGGGGCTTCCCCCCCCCACATCCCCCTACTTAAGTATACCAACTCCGAGACCGCACTACAGTGCCGAAAATGGCAAAGTAACGAAGCGGCCAAGCAAATTCTTTCCCAGGGAAAGAATTCGCTTAAAAGCCGCTTCGATATTTTGCCATTTCAGGCTTTTGAGTTCGACCAAGACGCATGTGAAAGAATGCATCTTTGGTCTTCTAATAGGGAACCTTTAGTTGTTATGGGAGTTCTAGCCAGTTAAGGGGGGAGTAAGAGCAGAACAGTGGTGTTTATAGTATGATACTCCTGTTGCAAAGTTTGCAGTTTTGTTATAGGAGGATTCAAGTTTGTTTTTTAGTGTATTCTGAAGGTTGGTTAGAATGGGGGCACCATTAAAGTAAGGAGGGGAAGCAGTTAGGTCTTGGCTAGTGTAGTTTCTGGTGAGTTTTTTTGATAATGCTGTGTATATGTAAGTCAAATTTTAGTTTATTATCTATCATTACTCCTAATAATTTGGTGTTAGAGACCACGTTGATTTCTGTGTTATTCAAGAAGAATCTCTCAGTCATTTGGGAGTGTCCTTAGTGTAAAGGGAGAAGTTTGGTTTTGTTGGGGTTGATTAAAAGTTGTGCAATTTTCAACCAGGATTAGATGGAGGAGAAGGCAATTTGGGTTATTTGTCTTAGGTGTGCTGTGTTGGAAGAGGTGAGTCATCAGTGTATTGAATTAGGGAATTAGGGAATTTTGGCAGAAGGTATTATGGAGATTATTTTTAAAGATGCAGCAAAATGTAGAGAAACAACCAGCTAGCAAACGAACATCATTGAAACAGGCAAGCTATAGCAAAAATAAGAAAAACGGTAGTACGAAGCACGGCTCCAAACAGCATATATTATAAAAACTTTTAATAGGTTAGCGCTTTCACCACAACTGTGGCTTCTTCAGACCCATCAACATGAATAAATATAAAAGCAAACGCAGTTTTTATACTTACAAAAAACATCCCTTTCTTTCAAATCTTCATTCATTAAACCAACCTCTTAGACCTCCGCCCTCATGTAAAGTAAGTGACGTCAGTAATCCTATCTACTTACAATTTTAAAGACATAGTTGTACAAACTTTACAAATCAATATAAAAACTCATATATATCATAGAACATCATTCAAATTTACACTCAGTATAAACAAAAATGCTTCTGTAAATGTGCACACTAACGTTTCTGCATTAAAACGATATAAGCAACATAACCTCTAAAAATATATACACCGCTAAACTTATTAGCAAGCTAGAATAAAGAGAACATTGTAAATAGTATAACTTCAAGGGAGCAAAATTAACTCCCTACTAGAAACAAATATTGGCCATACTCTATCCTTTTCTAATCATCACAATACTTTATTATAATGAACGAACAACTAAAAAATCACTAAAGGCAGTATGAACATCAAAGAAGCAAGCTTCACTTCCTTTCTAATAGGCAGATACTAACTGTTCGTTTGTCCAAACATTTATATGCAGAGCAGGTAAAATCAGCAATCCGATCTACTAGGCTTTAAAGCATAATCATATAAATTATACAAACTTTTATGTAATAAAACTACCCTTGTTGATAGCCAGAAAATGCATCTTCTTATAAATAGATCCTAACTGCTTGTTTATCCAAACGTTTATGTGCAGAGCAAGTGAAATCAGCAATCCATTCTATTAGACTTTAAAACATAATTGTATAAATTATACAATCTTTTATGTATTAAAACTACCCATATTGGTAGCTGAAAAGTGCATCTACTTATCAGTATACCAATTTGTCCAGAGCTTATACAACAACTAGCCTAAGGGCACATACGAACATTTATATTATAAATATATGCGATGGTACATATAAGCTGCAAACTGATAAATAAAACCACTAAGGGCAGTATAACCTCAGAAGGTGGATTTAACTAGCCTAATTAAAAGGCAGATACTAAGGGCTATGAGTCAACGTAATTTAGAGAATATATGTAGACTATTAACTTTAAAACCATCTATTTTAATGGGAAAACAGTTACAATAACATATACTCTAGGATCAGATTAATAGAAAATACAGCTTACCCCCACAAACCTCTAGACAAGAGGGTGGATTGTAAGTCGTGATACAATAAATAAAATATAATTACTATGGCCATTAACTATGTAAGTATTGCTACTACCAAATCTATATATTCAACATATTATAATACATATTCTAATGACAAATACTAAACCAATAGCCTGCCTCTCATCAAAATTAATCTTATTTTAACAGATAAATCATTTGAGTTTATATATAGACAGGGATAATCAAATCACAATAGACCCATAGCCACATTTATATACACAGCATATTAATGGTTCCATATAATACTAAACTCATCTTATACTGCCATTTATGGGCCAATTTCATAAGGTGTATTTATTTTCCCAATGCATTTTGACATAAAGGTAAATGAGAATAAACCAAACCATAATGGACTCATTGCCATACTTAAACATAGCATATTAATCCACTGATAAAATAGTGTACTGTACAATATTGCCATACATAAAACTATTTCCTAGGTAATCCACATGCTTGCAGGGCACATTTTATGGAAAACTTACCATTTAATCCAAACTCTTTCTCTGCGGTTAACTTAAGTATCCACCTTAACTCACTCCTTTCTATAAGGTTTTTAATGTTCCCTATCCGTGGCCCAACTATAACTTGTTCCAACACCATAAACTTGAAATCATGGTATTTCCCACTTTCTTCAATATATTTAGAAAGGGCACTCACTGAATCCCTATTCCTTATACTGTTTATGTGCTCTCTAATTCTCTCTCTGAATGTTCTGTTGGTTTTACAAAAGTAGAAGTACAAACAGCAGTCACATTGTGCTTACATATATTATATTTTTACTATCACAGGTGGCTGCAGCCCCTATTTTATATACCACTCCTGTACTTGGATGAGTAAACTCTTTAGTTTGTTTAATAAATGGGCACATACTACAATGGGCACGTCTGTGTCCCTTCTTGTATGTGACTTACTGATTTAGGCACATCTTTAGGATAGCATAACATATGTTTTAGATTTTTTCTGTTTTTAAAGCAAAATCTGGGATATTCTCGTACTGCTTCCTTAATCTTTTTATCAGTCATAAGTAATGGCCAGTGCTTATAGAACACATCCCTAACTTTAACATCACTAGTATATGAAATGAATATATTGACAACTTTATTTTTTTCCTCAGTTGAAACCTGATATGTCTCATCTGTAATCCTAGAGGAAAAATAAGGTTTCGCTCCATCTGCCATCATCATCCTTACGCCTTCTAATGTAGGAACAATTTCTCTTTCTTTATATCCCTACTGATATAAATTCTTTTTCAATTCAGATAGTCCTTCCATAAAAACACCTTCTTTATTACTCAAGCGTGAAACTCTCATTCCCTGCCCTTTCATTATATTCCTAAATGTGCGCTTAGGGTTCATGCTTGATCTAAGCAGAAGTGTGTTTTTATAACACTTTTTTTGATACACCTGTGTTTCAGACAGACCATGTTCAGTTTTAGACACAAAGATATCCAAAAATGCTAAACCTTCAAATGAATAATTGATTGTAAATTTCAAAAAATTTGTTGTACCTTGAATTATTCATACAAATTCATTCCCCCAAAATCATAAAGATATCATCTACAAAACGATAATAAAATTTGACTTTATCTCTATATAGATCCAGAGAGAACATTTTCTCTACCTCCCATTGTGCAATAACTGCGTTGGCATAGCTATTGGCACAGCATGTGCCCATAGCTACACCTTCGCATTGTAAATGGTATACACCATCAAAAACATTATGTTCTAATACTACCTCCATAAATTTTCATATCAATCAGAGTTTCCCCATATATACTATTATTGATAAGGAACTACTGTAAATATTTTAGTCCTTCTACGTTGGGAATCAAGGTAAATAAGGAAACTACATCGAGTGTCACTAAACATTAATCTTTCCTTAACTGTGACTCTACATTAAATGCATATAAATTTTCCAGAAACTGCTTGGAGTCTTTTAGCACTACATTTGATTTAACCAGGATAGGTCTAATTTTCCTTTCCACAAATATAGAAAACGGTTCGGTTAGCCACCACCAGCCTGCTACTATAGGTCTAAAGAGTGTCTCAACTGGATCCTTATGTATTTTAGGCTGTCCCTGAAAAGAAGGTATCAAAGGATTATCTACTGTAAGAAACTGAATTAGTTCCATTGAGAGCCCATGACTAACCATAAAATCATTAATAGTTATCCTCATCATTTTATACATATCTCGTATGTTGTTCATAGTAATGATTTTATATACTTTATCATTGGAAAGCATTTTACATGGACTTATAATAGAAACTTCTATTCATGACAACAGTCATGCCCCCTTTATCTGCAGGTCTGATGACTAAATGTGTATCTTCTTTTAAGTTGGAAAGGGCTTCTTTTTCTGGTTGTGTTAAATTTATATATCTATTACCAGTTATATTATCACCTAATGAGCCATATAGTTCATCCTCACATATTTTACCAAATGCTTCCAATATTGGATGATTAACGGGCATAAATGTACTTAGTTTTCTAAAATCATCAGAACCTTTAGATATCTCTTTAGGAAAATTGAGCTTCCACATAACATTCCTCAGGAAGAATTTAAGGTCAGTACTGTATTGTAATTGTCTGTGAATGAGGTAGGGTTTTGTTTGGACCCTGGGGTGAGTAGTGATGAAATGGTAGACCAAAATGTTTTGGGGTGGTTTTTATGATTGGCTAGTTGTTGTGTGAATTGTTTCTTATCAGTAGTTATAAGCTTTTTTGCCTGATTTCATAGCTGTCTCTAGTTTTGTAGTTCTTCTGCTATTCCTTCCAAACTCTGTCTCTATCTACTATAGTTTCTTTTTGGATTTTGTTTGTATGATTGGTTTTAATTCTTTCTGAGAGAAGTGGAGGTAGGCTGCTTAGGGTATCTGGAAATACAGTGGATATAAAAATGTACACACCCCCTGTAATTAAATCAAAAGGTGCTTCAACAAAGTATTAGTTTAAGGGTGTGCACACTCATGCAACCAGCGTATTGTATATTTTTTTATTTTTTCCCCTAACAGATTTTTTTCAATTGAATTGTACAAGTTTTAGGTCACATTAAAGGTGGGAAAAGTTTTGAAATGATTTATTGTGATATCATTTTTTATATTGCAAAAACCTGGCATTTTAACAGGAGTATGTACACTTTTTATATCCACTGTAGCTTGTTGAAATAGTTAACCGCATCATTTAAGGGTAGTGTTTTCAGCATGGACCAGTTGAAGGATTTTTGTATGTTAATAAAGTGTTGCTGGTTGAAATTAGGTTACGGAACATTTTATAGTTGTAGCATTTGAGTGATTGGGTGGTTGTCCTGCAAGTATAGGCTGGTAGGTGGTCGCTTAAAGTGTCCAGGAGAGTACCGGAGTTGGAATATTTAATTGGATCCATGACCAAGATCCAGTCTAGAATTAACCCTTGGTTGTCGCTTTTTGGAAAACTGGTTGGGGCCGTGATAAGTTGTGTGAAACCAAAAAGATTTATACTGTTTATTGAGAAGTCAGAGGTTAAGTTTTGCTAATTAATATTGACATCACCCATGATTATTGTTTTATTAGCTATGTTTCCAGTTATCCAGGACAATATATCTTGTAGTATAGGAATGTTGTGACCATTGGGGAAGTACAGAACTGCAATACAAAGTTGTTTAGAATGCTATGTTTTAAGAAGGCTATGAGGAGCCCAACATTATAGAATTTTGGGATGGGCTTGGAGTAGGGTAGTGTTGTATATGAGTTGGCCAGATTAAAGCTACCCTTCTGCTTTTTTATTAGTTGTATCAGATCTTCCTGGAGGGAGCAGTTCAGTGTCCTGCATATTTGGCTGTATCCATGTTTCTGTGACTGCAAGTATATCAGGTGTGTGTTGAGATAGCCAAACATGGAGGTCTGTTATTTTCTTACAGATGCTGCATAGATTTAATGTGATTAGGAGCAGAGCATTAGAAGATCTGTTATGAGGAAGGGAAGTTGAAGTAGGTCCTGGATTTGGGTGGATGTCACCACATTGTGGTAAGTGTGAGAAGAGGGAGAGATAGTGATAGGTGCTGATTGGTTTAATGTTTGATTTTGGTTTTAAGAGTTGCGATAGTTTCAAATTAAAGCAGGGATGCAAACAATCTGTATTTTATTAGTAGAAATTGTGTGACTTAAGTAGACTGGCTGATATATTAGAGTAGCTGTTTGTTTTTCAAAGCTTGTGTTGGATGGGATAGATTTTTTGGATACATTGATGTGATATGTTTTGAGTGCTGGTCAGTGTGTTAGGAGTGAGAGAGTTAGTGTGAGGCAAAAGAGGCAGGTTATAATGCAGTAGAGATATGACATTTTAAGAGTAGGTAGAAGCAAAGAAAGAGAAAAAAGAGGTCTAGAAGGAGTACAATAACTAAGGGTGGATTGGAGTGTGAGAGGATTGGGCTTGGTATAGTAATTGATATGGGTTATTTGCTTAGGGGTGGGGTTATTTATGAAGATAAAGTGAATAGTGTGTGTGATTAGTGATAGTATTGCAGAGGGTGTGGCTATTATTAGAATAAATGTAGTTGTAGTGGGGTGGGTGAGAATTGGAGGTAGGGTAGAGGAAAGAGACTCAAACGAAAAACAGTCAGTGAGGGTTCCAGGTTAGCTGAATTTTGCTGTTCAAAAACAAGCCAATAAAATATTGTACCAGAAAATAGTCTTGCTTCCTTCCTTAACTGTTTATTCATATAGTTCCTTTAGTTTGTTCATTTATGCTTTGGTAGCAATTAACTGGGTTTAGAGAGCTCCTCTACAGGGTCTGATCTTGGGGAAAAACAAATGGATAAAATTAAGTCAAAAGTAGACTAAATTAAAAGCCAAATGGAAGGACGTTGTGCTGCTATTGGGAGGGGGGGGGGTTCCATGTGCATGCAGGTTACTAATGACATGTACAAAACATTGAGCGAGAGCCAGGTTGCTACCCTATAGTAAGTTCTTATATGCAGTGGTTAATAACTGTACTTCATTCAGTTCTGCTTCCCTTCAAGATGGCTACATTGCTGTGCTGCAGGGTTACAGGGTTCGGGCAGTCCTGTTTGTTATTTACTTACTGTTATATGTTTTTTTCTGTAACTAAATGTCTTTACTGTGCTGCCAGGTGAACTTGCAATGGGGAAAAGCTTGTGTCCTGAGTATACACGCAACACTAGGGGACTTTATACTGTGGGAAAACACTTTCTAATCATGTTTTAGGATTGAAATGGGCCTGTTTGAAGTTGGACCTGATGGGTCTTTACCCTCTTTAGGTATTACAGCCGCCACCATTTTCTTCCAGGATGTCGGTGCTTCTCCTCCTCTTAAAATGCTGTTAAATACAACATTCCAAATCTTGATCAGATGTTCTTCATGTTTCACTGTTGCAGTCATCACATTTGGGTTATCTGCTTGCAGTAGCCCTCATTCGGCCTGATTATCAAAGTCTTGGGTCCAGCTTCGGTTGCTGTCTCATCTTCCATGACGTCAGGTAGTCATGGGTATAAAGCATGCAGCCGATGCCATTACATCAGTCTTTCTTGCCGTGTGGTGCCCGAAGCAGAAGCAGTTCGCAAGTGCCGGTCGGCTGACTCCTAAAATTTTTGTTTTCGAGTTTCAGAACCGAAGTCTTCAACTAAAGCTAAGTACCCCATTGGGGAAACTTTTTCTTGCTCTAAACAGATGTCAGTAAAAGTCAATAATTGTATTTCTTGTGGAAAGCAAATAAATCATAAAGATTTTCATTCGTACTGTATTCCTTGCCTAGACCCTGACCACGACGTACCTCACTGTCGGTTTTTTGCCTTATTTAAACAACAAACTATTCGTCGTCTGTATATTTACGCTTCTAAATATTTTGGTACTCGGTTCAATTATCCAGATATGTCTTCGGTAAGCCATCCGACTACCGACATTCTGAAAAAACACAAAGATAAAGACAGAGACAGTCCGCCTAGGTCCAAAGCTGTCGATGATGCTTCTCCTAAGCTAGTCGCCAGTTCGCCAGTACTCAGTGAGGCGCTTTCGCAGCCCCTGATACCCGCTACTTCAGATTCGCAGGCCTGTACTGAGACCCATTCGGAGTCCGGTATGCTACGAGATGCTTCAACTATGGAACCTGCGGATGTCTCTACCTTGGATGAGTCCAGAGCCGCTGTGCAGGCACTGGCTTCTGAGGGTGTATTCAGGCTTACTGACTTGCATATTAAACCGACACCATCTTCTTCTTCAAGGCCTAAAACTCGAACCATGCCTAGAAAACTGACGCACAGACCACATGGTCAGGCCTCTATGCCTAAAAAACAAATGATAAGAATGGCTGAAGACCTTATTACTTTAATCGGGGAAGCCAACCTTCCTCCTCTAAGAGACCTAGGACTGAATTTGCTTATGATACTTCTGATCAGGATTCTGAAATTTGTTTCCTCTGATGACCAGGATTTACCCTTATCTACCTATGAGGATTCGAGGACTCTATTCCTTCTGCTTCCCTTCCAGAGGATTTACTTTTGGTGAAACCTTGCATACTCTTAGGGAGCATTTTCGCTGGGAAAGTCAGGATTACTTTGATTCTAAAAAGAGGCTTAGGAATTTCTTCCTCCTGCCCCAGCACAGGCCTTTAGCTACCCCCCCCTGTACTAGACATTGTTGATGATGCCTTTTCGGAATCTAGCTTGGCCCCTGACTATTTACCTCCTGCTCCTAGAAAAACTGATAGATATTACAAGGTTCCTGACTCTCACATGTTCCTTTTTAAAAATCCTACTGTGGATCCTGAGACTATTTCACAGGGACCAAAGGGCATTAAGTCTACTACTGCCAAAAATCCTACCCCCTCTGATAGAGATTCCAGGGCACTGGGTAGATGGGGTAAGAAGATATACCCTTTTGCAACCTTGGCTATTAGGGCCTTAAACTGCCAGTTTCATATGTTAAAGTATCAACAGCATATTATTGGATTGCTTAAACAGAAAATGATGTTGATTCCTGACTGTGCTGAAAATAAGGCTTTACAGGATTTAATGCATTCTGCTGAACAAGTTGGAAAACATACTTTGCAATGTGGTTTTGATTCACTAGAGGCATCTTGCAGGGCTGCTGTCACTGGGTCTGTACTTAGAAGGCATGCTTGGCTTAAGGAGCAATCTTTGCCAGATCATGTTGAAGCTAAATTGCTGGATGCTCCCTTAAATCAGGAGCGCCTGTTTGGCAACAAAGCAGAAGTAGTACTTGGAGATGGAGGAAAAAGCTAAATCTATGCAAACTGTTAACGATTTCCTATAAGTACAGCCTCCAAGATTTAGTAGGCATTGGCCCTCTAAGAATTGGTCCTTTCCTGCCTCTTCCAGGCCTTCTCAGCCCAAACGCAGAATCAGAAGAACACCCAGGCTTCAGTCCAATGGGTACTTACAGGACTAAGCAGTGGGGGGCTCCCACTTTCAAATCCGGGAGTAGTAAGACTCCACCCCCCCCATGGTAAACTGTCTCAATGACTTAATTTTAAAACTTCCAAGCCCTTCTCAACTGACTGCTCCTTTAGGGGGAAAGATTGCTCTGCAGGCAAAAAATGGGAACTCATTACCCAGGACCAATGTGTCTTAAATATAGTTTCCCAAGGATACATATTTCACTTCCACACATTACCAACCCCAAATGGTTGGCCAGATCTACCTCCAAATCAGTGGCAGAGGCTCAAAAACAAGTACTCTCTCTCTTAAGCATAAAGGCTATTCAGACTGTACCAGAAGAGGAAAAGGGACAATGTTTCTACTCAAGACTTTTCCTGTTACCCAGAAAAGACAGCTCATGGCGTCCTATCCTGGACCGTTCTATCCTAAACACCTTTTTGGTGATCCCAAAATTCAAGATGCTAACCCTTCACCAGTTGCTTCCAATGCTAGGCAAGGATGCCTGGTTGGCAACACTGGATCTAAAGGAAATCTACCTGCACATCCCAATCAGGGATTCTTGCAGACGATACCTATGCTTCAAAGCAGGCTACATGCATCATCAGTTCTCTGCACTGCCCTTTGGCTTATCTGTTGCGCCCAAGGTATTCACAAAGTGCAAAAAATGAAAATACAACCAAACCTAATAAAGGATACGGCTCTCAGCCAAAACAGAGTAAGAATCCAAAAAAGCTGAGCCAAACCACCACAGCTGCGAAAGTCTTTTATTTAATGTACAAAACACACAGAACAAGTAAGCGCTTTCATGATCACACTGACCGCTTCATCAGACTGAATACATCAAGCATAGCAACTTCCTTTTAATCACATACCCAACTGATCACAATTAATAAATTGTACAATTAGTAAAATCATCCTAAATATGTAAAAAAAAGTTTAAATTGTATAAAAAAATACATAAACCAATACTCCAATTCATTCATAACTAATATGTATATTTAACTAATATCACTCTTCTACTAAATTTAATGTTTAAGTATTATAGCCTTCAAAAAAGGCTTAAGCGAGACTGTTGCATTGATCCCCTGTAATGTGTGAGTGTTTAGCTTAAGAGTCCATCTCTGCTCTTCTAACTCTGTTCTGTTTTAATATCCCCCCCTCTTAAGCCTTCATCTAAGATTTCCAGTACAAAAAACTTAAAACAGTGTAATAATCACTCAGCCTCAATGTGTTTAGCTAAGCTACTGAGCCCCTGTCGATTTATGTTGGAAAATGTCAATGTCCTGTGTTGGAAACTTGTGAAAGTATACTTATAGATGCCAAGTCATTTGTACAGGAATTGTATAGCAAGACAAGGGGCATTGAATGTGAATTTTTGTTTGTTACCTTGGACATTGTGTCATTATTCACTGTTATTCCAAATAATTGGGGTGTTGAAAATATTCAGAGTATATTGAATACAAAACGATGTTATACTAATGACAAAGTGAATTTGCTATGCTCGCTGTTAGAAATTATTTTAGAAAATAACATCTTCATTTTTCGGGAACAGTACCATCTCCAAAGGGTTGGTGTAGCGATGAGCACGCCATGTGCCAATAGCTACGCCAATCTTGCATTGGCTGAGTGGGAATGTGAAATATTTCTAATGAAACAAGAGTATAGAAAAAAGTTGATCTTGTATACTCGTTTTCTGGATGACATGTTCTTTTTATGGGGGGGCACACAAAGAGAACTCGATGTGTTCCTAAAATACCTACATTCGACCACTGAGTTTTTAAAGTTTACCAGCAAAGTTTCACCAGATGAAATTGAGTTCTTAGATGTGAAGGTGAAGAAATCAGACATACTAGGTATACAAACTAGTCTGTATAGGAAACCCACTAGGAGAAATGCGTTGCTGCATAGAAATAGCATGCATCCGCACTTTATTGGGAAGAATGTAGTGAAAGGACAGATTTTAAGGTTAATAAGATTGCATAATGATGAAGCACAAATGCAACTGGCATTGGATGCACTGAGGGAAGATCTCATGGAGAGGGGGTATCCTGCACATATGTATGATATATATACAGTTAAATTACTAAGAGAAAGAGATGGTAAGGGGAGAGCATATTACTCACAGAAGGAGGATAGTGTCCCTCAGAGTGGCAGATAAGGAACAAATAAACTTAGGTTTACCTATGGCAGTGACATAAACATCTTTTGCAATGTTTTTAAGAGGAATTGGAGCATCCTGAATACAGTTAAAGAACTAGAGGGGGTATTTAGATGATGCAGCCAGCTTTTCTTTTAAAAATAAGAAATCTTTAAAACATCAGCTCTGCTATAGAACCTCAGAGAATAGGTTTAATAGTCTATCCCAGAGAAAGGGTACATATGTTTGTAGGAATTGTACTGCTTGTAAACATGTTCAATGTTTCATGCATCCATTTGTGCATTTTGAGATATATGCTAAGTATTATGCTGATTGTAGGACAAGGAATATAGTTTATTTTGCATTCTGTGAAGTCTGAAAGGCCTATTACGTTGGGAAGACCAACAGAATGCTAAAATAACGCATTCAGGAACATATTAGGGATATCCAGAATAGGAAGGAAACCAGTGCTTTAGCTAAACACGTTGAGGCTGAGGGGTTATTACACTGTTTTAAGTTTTTTGTACTGTAAATCTTAATTGAATGCTTAAGAGGGGGGGGCATTAAAAACAGAATGGAGTTAGCAGAGCAGAGATGGATTCTTAAGCTAAACTCTCACACATTACCAGGGATCAATGCAACAGTCTCACTTGAGCCTTTTTTGAAGGCTATAACACTTAAACATTAAATTTAGTAGAAAAGTGATATTAGTTAAATATACATATTAGTTATGAATGAATTGGAGTATTGGTTTATGTATTTTTTTATATAATTTAAAAAATTTTTTTTTACATATTTAGGAAGATTTTACTTATTGTATAATTGATTAATTGTGATTAATTGCGTATGTGCTTAAAAAGAAGTTGCTATGCTTGATGTATTCAGTCTGATGAAGCGGTCAGTGTGATCGTGAAAGTGCTTACTCGTTCTGTGTGTTTTGTACATTAAATAGAAGACTTTTGCAGCTGTGGTGGTGTGGCTCAGCTTTTTTTGGATTCATATTCACAAAGTGCTTAGCTCCAGTCATTGCTTTTTGCTGGCAAAGAAATATTCAAATATATCCATATCTGGACGGTTATCTAATTCAGGCAGAAAGCCAGGACATACTTTTGAATCATCTGTCATTTGTACAAAAGGTACTAACTTGTCTGTGGTACACCATAAATGAAAAGAAATCACATCTTGTACCTGTCAACAAATTATATTCCTGGGAGCAAGCTTGAACACAACTTCCCAGATGGCTTTCCTCATAACAGAGAAACAAATTCATTTGACAACTTACTTCAAACTAATGGCCACAAAAACCTTGCTATCTGCAAGGCAAATACTGCAATCCTTGGGGTTCATGGCCTCCTGCATTCTCCTAATTCCATATGCAAGACTGCATATGAGGAAACTACAATGGTGTCTAAAAAACCTATGGTGTCAACATTCTCAGGATCTAGAAGCAATGATTCCTGTCATACCTTGTCTACAGTTAGAGTTCCTTTGGTGGGCAGAGGCCTGCCACCAAAACAAGGGACTACCATTCACTCTACCCCCTGCCACCCAAACCCTAAAAACAGATGCATCAGACTATGCATGGGGAGGCTCACCTGGCAGGGAAGTGCATTCAGGGCAAATGGAAGCCAAGTCAAATGCACCTGCATATCAATCAAAAAGAAATGTTAGCTGTACAGAATGCTCTGACAGCCTTCAAGGACCACATTCGTCAAGGGCAATTAATGGTAAAGACGGACAACACCACTGTTATGTGGTACATAAACAAGCGGGGGGGGGGTACCCATTCATACTCCCTCTGCAGACTAGCTATGGCTCTGTGGAAAACAGCCTTGAGCTGCCAAGTGCATCTGCAGGCTCAATTCCTTACAGAAAAGCTAAATACACTGGCAGACGAACTTAGCAGAAATCTCATGGGCGCACACGAGTGGAAACTGGAACCAAAGACTTTCAACATGTGGATAAACAAATGGGGGAGCCCAGATATAGACCTGTTTGCCTCCCCTCAGAACCACCAATTGGACAAGTTCTGCACAAGGACTCCCCACAAACAAGCTTGGAACGTGGATGCCCTGTCCTTCAACTGGAAAAATCTATCAGTTTATGCCTTTCCTCCTCTGCCTCTCCTCTCCAAAGTACAGCTAAAGATCAAACAGGACAAACCAAGGATGATAATGATTGCACCAGATTGGCCACGCCAACACTGGTACCCTCTCTTGCGCAGTGTGTCACTGCTGGCTCCATGGCACCTGCCTCAGACCCCTACCCTGCTGTCCCAGTAGGAGGGCCAGATTCTGCCTCCTCAGCTTCAAACCCTGAACCTGGCAGCCTGGCTGATTACCTAATCTCTCCATTACCATCTCTCAGTGAACAAGTGTTGGATGTCATTCTGGAGGCAAGGAGGCCTAGCACTAGAAAATCTTATGCTGAAAAATGGAAAAGATTCTGTTCCTGGAACCAAACTTGAGGGATGGGCACAGCAGCGCCCAATTTACCTCAGATTCTTCAATACCTGAGATGCTTCACAAGGGCCTTTATTTTTCCTCCATCAAAATTCATGCCTCAGCCATTTCAGCTCATTACAACACAGAACCACCCCTCTTCTCTCATCCACTGCTCAAGCAGTTCCTCAGAGGAGCCAAAAATTAAGACCACCCAGGAGAGCCCCAACTCCAGCCTGGGACCTTAACTTTGTATTGGAAAAACTCTCTCTACCTCCTTTTGAGCCAGCTGCAATTGCAGAGTTAAAATTCCTTTCTTGGAAAACAGCCTTCCTCTTAACAATCACTTCAGCAAAAAGGGTATCTGAATTGCAGGCCCTTATGGCAGTGGAGCCTTTCATAATCTTTCATGCGGACAGGGTGTCCCTCAGGACCAATACCTCCTTCATGTCCAAGGTGGTATCCAGTGTGGCTCTTAATCAGTCCATTTATTTGCCAACCTTCTTTTCTGATCCACAGAACAAAGGGGGAATGGATACTGCACTCCTTAGATGTGCACAGACAAATTAGATTTTACTTGGACAGGACCAAACCTCAAAGAAAATCTGAACAATTGCTGATGGTATTTGCTGCAGGGACAGAGGGGAAGGCCATTTCAAAGCAAACCATTTCTAAGTGGATTGGCCATTGCATTCATTTCTGTTATAAGCAACATGGAAAACCTTCCCCACAGGGGATAAGACCACACTTAACCAGGGCTGCATCTACCTCTACAGCCTTTCTCAGTGGTGTCCCTACCAGGGACATCCTAGAAGGTGCTACCTGGAGTTCTGTACATACTTTCACCAAGCATTACCATTTGCCAATTTTCTCTAAATCCAGAGCTGGCTTTGCCACTGCAGTCTTGCAGGGCCTTATAGCTGGTCCAAATGCTATCTAAATTCCTCCTCCCATCCTTAGCTTTGGGAATATACCCAAATGTGATGACTGCAACAGTGAAACACGAAGAACATAGTACAGTTGTGTACACTTACCATAAATGTGGATGTTCAAGTGTATTCACTGTTTACCCTCCCTCCAGCCCCCTGATTTATTTTGGCTATACCTCTATTCTCCATTACTATGCTTAAAAGCTTTTTGGTGTATTTGCTTTTTTGTTGGAGGTATAACCTTGCATATATATATATATATATATTTAATTGCTTCCCATTAGGGGGCACCTGATATCTGGGGCAAGAAAAACTAATGTAATGGCGTCGGCTCCATGCTTTATACCCCTAACTACCTGACGTCATGGAAGATGAGACAGCAACTGACGCAGGACCCAAGACTTTGATAATCAGGCCGACTGAGGGCTACTGCAAGCAGATGACCTAAATGTGATGACTGCAACAGTGAATACACTCCAACATCTACATTTATGGTAAGTGTACACAACTGTACTTTTTTCCCCCTCCCAGCTTCCAAATATCCACAGGAATACCATCTGTTCCTGGGGACTTTCCTGTGGATTTGATATACATCACCATTTTAACTCATCTCCTCCTATCCTAACTGTTGGTAATTGAGTTTCATCTACCTCTAACTTTGGCATATTTCATTATTCCATAAACAATTCCATTTGTACCTTTTCTTGATTTCTATATTTCTCTGCTTTATACATGGTTTCATAAAATTTCCAAAATACTTCTAGTACCACTACAGGATCTTTTGTTATCTTCCTTGTTATAGCCTTCTTAAGCTTGGCGACAACCCATTCTGCTTTCTGTTCCCTAAGTAGTTGTAGTAAAAGCTTTTGTCCTCTGGAGTTATCAAAAAAAACAGCTGCTTAACAGCAATCGTTCTAAACTCATGCATAGTATCGAGGTAATTCCTTAATTTCTGTTTAGCATTATGCAATTGCTCTTCATTTTGTTCTTTGAGACTCCCCCTGTTCTGCAATACTTTAACTTTTGTCAGTCCCTCCATATAATTCTTGTTGGTTCTTAAACATATTTCTGCTTCTTTTATTTCCACCCTACCTTTAAATTCCACGTCAATTTTACCCCTATCCCTAGCTTTTAGAAAAACATTCTGTCTTCTGTAAAAAATCCCAAATAATTTCCAATACCTTTCCTTAAATTCCTCTCATTTCAACAGATAGGTGGGAAAGCACCAGTGCCTCATTTTATTTCATTACCCTGCATTTTAATTTTAATTATTGATGCATGATCTGAAAAAGTTATTTGGTACGTATCAAAACTTTCAATTAAATGCACATGATTCTGTGAAAGTTCCATCTCCTACCCCAGTTTTTATATCTTGGGGAATAATATGTAAATTCACTTTGAATGTCTACTACTGAATTCACATTTTCCGTACAAAATATTTTCATAAATTTCTTCAAAAACTACCCTCCTTTGGTATATATCTTCTGCCCCCATGATACATCCTCACTGCTGTAAGTCAAATTTCAGTCCCCATTTATAAGTACTACTCCTTGCTGAAAGATGATTATTTCTCCCCGAATTTTCTTAAGCTCCATTATAGCAGTTTTAGGTGGAATATAAATACATGCCAGTGTAATCCTCCTCCCTTGCCAGTAACCCCTTAGTGCTAAAAATCTACAATTATTATCTTTTTATCCTCTGCCGTCACTATTGTAGCTCCTCTTGCTATTAATATAAGTACTCCTCTTTCACTTTGTCCCAGGTTTTCTCACTGAATAACCATCCTGAAAACCTTTCTTTATCAGATTCATATGTTCACTTCTTTCCAAGTTTTTCTCCTGTAGCATAACTGTTTGCACTCTACATTTGTAATATAGTCCACTACTCTTTCTTTTTTGAATATATCTGTGAGACCATTTACATTTAAAGGTAATATAGAAAGCGTCTTTATGTTAAAAATGATTATTCCCACCTTCTATGTGTAACAGCTTTTTTGTTAAGGAATCTAGTTCCAGGTTTTGTGTTGTATGCATACAGGTTAATCTTTTATACATTTGTTTCTTGTCATATCCATTTAAGTCTATCCTATCTTATAAAATGTTTTGTTGTATTGAAAGCCCTCGAACAAAAAGCCACACACTTAAAACCTTTTTGCTTAATACTAGCACACAAAACTATGTTCCTCTTCAGATATTGAAGTTTTACCCTCCTAATAGGAACAATTATCCCAGACTGACAGCCATTCTCATAGACTAAGTCCTGTCTGGTTTTGTCTTATCTTTATTAATTTACCAGACTGGGAGAACACTTGAATGCTTTCAGAAAACATTATCTCTTAGCTATTGAAAGAAATAAGTATTCTGCTTGGGTTCCTATCAGAAGAGCAAACGCTTAAAATAGTGAACACTCTTTTGTCAAACTGAAAACAACAAAAGCTGACAATGTCAAAGGCATGGAACAGTGATTCTTCAACTGAGGTGCTCAAAACGTTGTAGGAAAGAGGAAAATGAATGCAAGTTTTTTTTTTTGCCTCCTGTCACTAGATACCAGAGGAATTATCTATCTATTCCTGGGTCTTTCTTTTGGAAGCCCGTAAAACCAACTCAACAAAAATCCACAAAGCTGCAGTTCAAGAAAAAGTGGCAAGGGACTCAAAGAAAGTGGATGAATCCTGAGAATCCTACCTGCATAAGAAAAATGCATGCTTGCCTTTAGATCTCATCTTCTACCTGGTTGATTGCCTCATTCTGGCTGCTACTCCCCAAGATGCTCAAGCTTCCCATCAGTTCTTCATGAATATTTCCTGCCGGCTGGGTTTAGACTAAATATGGACAAGTCCTCATTGGTTCCTTCTCACAGGTTAGTTTTTTAGGATGACTTTGCTCCTTGCTTGTGTTAGCCTTCTTTCCTCCAGAGAAATTTTCCATCTGTCATCATCGATCCCCAAGTCCAGCTCACCAAAGCAGTTCCACAGCAAGGGAATTCTTCAAAGTACTAATTTACATGGCTTCCTCCATCCTCATGATTCCTTTTGCCAGACTCCTAATGAGGAAAACTTCAGTGGTTTCTGTAATCCATTCTGACCGAACATGAACACCACTTATCCTACACTGCCCCACTCCTTCAATTCATCAAAAAAGAACTCTTCCGGTTGGCCAATCAAGTCTTACAGAATATAGGTATCCCTCTTCCCTTTTTTACTTGCTTGGTCACTACATGGCCAGTTTCAAAGGTATTAAACTCCAGGGCATTGGAAAGCTTAATTTCAGTCAGAAATGTGTAAACCTCAGAGAAATGATTGCTGTGTTAAGGACTGTTAAAAACAGAATCATTTGTGAACACAGTGACCTCACCACTGTTATGTGCTACATAACTAAACAAGGGGAATGAGGGTCCTGCCCATGTGCAGACTACCCATGATTGCCTGGAATGTGGCATTATAGCAGTCTCCTCTACAGTCCCTACAATCAGCCTACATTTCTTCAGAACATAATTGCAGACTCACTGAGCAAATCCAACCCAAAGATCTTTCAGGAGATTTTCCACCTGTGGAGATCTGCCCATGTAGATCTGTTTGCTTCCATTCACAGCACACAGTTATAATATTTCAGTGCCAGGACAGTCTGAAAAAGTCCTGGAAAACAGGTGCCTTTTCTTTTCCATGGACAGGAATGTTCCTTTATGCCCCCCCCCCTTTGCACTGATAACAAGAGTTTTACTAAAGATAAAGAAGAACTCTCCAAAGATACACCTGGACACCCACTGTTAGCCCAGATAACAGGGGTTCTCCCTTCTCATATACCTGGCCAGGGGAGATTACCAAAATCTTCCTCACAGATTAGACCCAGCCTTACAGAGCCAGGAGTCTCTCATCCAGCCCCCAACATTCTCATTCTTTCTCTGATTATATTGAAGATATGTCTTTGATCCCATTTAGGCACCTCTTTTCAGAGGACATGCAGCAGGTATTAAAGAAATGTAGAAGACCTTTTACAGGGAAATCATATATAGCCAAATGGAAGGGATTTTCTTGTTGGTGTCGTGATCGAGACCAGGATCCATCCCATGTCAGGGGCTGCAGTGTTTTTTCAGTATCCGTGTGAATTGCTCAAGTCAGGCCTTTCTCATACTTGTACCAAACTGCATCTTTCAGCTTTTTCTGCTGGTCTGCAATTAGATCCTCCTTTTCCCTCTTTAGTCCAAATCAAATAATCCTTGAAAGGGGTTTTGCTTATTAGATCATCTAGAAAACCGATGGCTCCATCCTGGTATCTTAATTTTGTAATGGAAAAGCTAAGCATATTTCCCTTTGAACTTGTAGCCAGCTGTTCACTGATTTTAAACTTGGAAGACAGTATTACGTATTGCTTTGATTCTGGCTGCACAAGTGTCTGAGTTGCAAGCACTTGTTCTTCTCCACAGTTTTTGATTTTCTTTAAGTACAGGGTGTCTATTAGAACCAACCCTATCTTCATACCTTGGATGTCCGCATTCAACTCCAGTTTTACCTGGACAAGACTAAATATTTCAGAATGTTGGACCACCTCTTTATTTACTTTGAAGCCAATAAAACGGCAGTCAGTTCCAACCAAACCACGTGTCTCAAGCTGTTCAGTTCTGTTGTTCTCATTATGAAAAAAAAAAAAACAGAATGCCAAGACTCACTCTGCCAGAGCTATTGCAACTTCTGGTGCTTTTTGGAAAGGGGTGGGCTGTAGATCTTTTCTGTATATAGATCATGCTGTTTAAAAGATACCACTGTAAATAGTAAGAAAAAAACAGTTATGTCTCTTAGTAATGGAGTTGGACAAGGATATCCCTTGTCTACAGCTTGTTTTTTTTAATAGTATGAATCTGTTATTATATTTGGGCAAGTTATAGACAAGTTTTCAGTTAAATGAACAAATATTAGCTTCATTTTAATATATAGATGACTGTCATATTTTACAGGAAGTGAAAAAAAAGAACTAGAAATTATTGCAGATACATTTCAGTCAGTTTATTAGGAATTTATTAATAACAGAGTTAGATGAAGATGTCCATTATCTGCAGCATTTTTGCTAGTGATAATAATACTTTATTAGTATGATTAGACAAAATATTCACAGGTTTTCAGTGAAATGAAAATAAATTAACTTTATTTGGGTATGTAGATGATTTGGTTATACTAAGAACTGTACTTCAAGATATAGACATTATTACAAATATTATCAGCTGCATTAAAAGTTTATTAGAATTGTATTAATAAGTGTTAAACAAAGATGTCAGTTGTGTACAACCATGTTTGCTAGTGGTATTAATCCTTTATTATTGTATATAGACAACATATCGACAGGTATTCTGTTAATGAAGAAATGTTACCTTTAAGTGGATATGTAGATGACTTGATCATATTGACTGTAAAGAAACTGGATATATTTTCAGTAATGTTTGTCACTTTGAAGAGAATATGGGAATCACTTTGTTTGACATGGAATGAGAGCTTATTCCAAAGGTAGGGTATCCTTTGGGGGATAGGGCTGGTCCACCAATAGTTTCAAATTTGACAATGTATGTTTAGGTTCCTAGAGTAGGTATTTGTGATGTTTCCAGTTTTATGACCATGCAGGAGGTCAAGCAGGACAAGGTCATTTGCAGCCTTGTTGGCCAGGCAGAGATAGTCTCATAGAAGTCTATAAAAAAGAAAGCAATATTAGATGCTGTGCATAGCTTTGAGAGCTCATACCGATACTCATTTTTGTAAGGAGATGTTGGGTTTGTTCTTGTTGGACCGTATGCTTAGATATATGTGTGCCAAAGGGGCATTATAGTCTAATATGGGCCTGATAAGGGAGGAGTAGAATGAGACCATAGCTACCTTGGACCTGGAGGAAATGCCTTTAGTAACTAGTTGTACTAGGTAGAAGGATTTTTTAATGGCATAGTCATCAGAGGAGAGTTTTTTTGTGCACGAATATATCCATGTCTCTAATGTCAGAATCTGTTTTAAGGGGATACCATTTATGTGGTAGATGCATGTGTGTTCTTGTTTTCCAAAGTATACAGTGCTATATTTTGTGTTTGCTTTAGTTCATTGTCCTGACATCATACATTTGTATGGCTAAGGCCTTAATGGGGGATATGGGTGTTATTTCAACTGTTGATGACAGCCCTGAGTATGCAATCATCTGCAGACTTGGTCAGACAGAGAGACTGCAACCAGGAACAAGTAGAAACAATGAAACTCAAAACAACCAAACCAAGGGAGCAAGGAAAGACACCGGACAACCAACTTTGATAAAAACTAAGCACTTTTGTCTTTAATCTCAAGACTTCTTCAATAATAAAAAAACCTAAAAATACCTGAAGCAATCAGCGTTTAAGTAACAAATTAAATACAATCACATGCTTAGTACACACCGCTCTCTTCATCCAATCAAAAATGTACTTTAAAATTCATAATTAACTGTAAAACTATGCTGGAAAAAAATAACTAAATTTTTTTTCAAAATATGAAATTCTCCTTACACAATGTAAGATTTCAACTTTAACACACTAATAATAGAAATATGATCATTTAAACCTGGGGAAACACCTCCGTTTAACCTAAGTTGCCAAAGTAGCTCACAACGGTCCAGTAAATCTTCCCAGGGTCCACCCCTTGGGTTTTGTGTAACTTGAGCTAAACCACAAAAAAAGGAAAGAATGTCCTGGGTTATTAATAATCTGTTTAGATAAAGCCCTATTAGCCTTATTCTTCCTAATATCCAGGACATATTCATATGTTCTTTCCTTAAACTTTCTCTTGGTTTTCCCTACATAGAACCCCTTACATCTCTGACGTAGGGCAAGATAAACTACCCCATGAGTGTTAAAATTACAGAACCTGTTTGTCCTAACTATCCTACCATTACCATTAAATCTGTTCCCTTCAAACAAAAACTTACATTGGGAACAAAAAACAGATTTAGTGGTACCTGGTTTCTTGTGTCTTACATTGGTGAAACTAAGTTCACTTTGCTCCAAGTAGTTTTTAATAGATGTTCTTCATTCCACATTGCTGCAGTCCTAACCATTGGGACTGATGTCAGGACGCCAGGGTACTAATGCGCATGACCGACGTCATATCCTCAGTCTTTTGCCGCATGGTCCAATGCAGAAGCAGTTTTGCGTTGGCGTTTCTGATTTTTCCGGTCGGAGTTTTTTTGCGGAATCAAAAAGTTGGCTAAGTACGTTTTTAGAACATTTTAGTTTTTCTTGCCTCAGTATTTAACCGGATGTCAGAAAAAGTGAATAACTGTATTTGCACTATTAAGAGAAGGTTAGACTGTGCCAGGTTAGTGTTTGGGCGTTGTAATTATAAACGGATGCTCCCCCGGCCCTTAAATCAAAAGCGCAGGACAAAGCAGCAAAGCCTAGGGTTGAACAGTGGAGCCAGAAGTTTTGCCAGGAGTTTCTGTGGAGTCTCAGGCAGAGACTTTACTGTTACAGGATGTGCCCTCTCAGGAGGTAGGCCAGGCTGAGGGGCTTCTCAGGTAACTGTTCTTCCCTCTCTTCCTAGGGTAGTAGAGCCTCTCCTTCTGTTTCCAAGACTTCTTTGAGAGGTAGGCCAAGTTTAGCTTCAGTGGGGCTTCTCCTAGCACTTCAGGTTCTGTACCTAAGAAACATATGCTTAAAATGGCAGAGGATTTGATTACTATGATTAGAGGTTCTATGCCCCTGATAAGAGGCCTAGGGTAGAGCCTGAGTTTGAGAGTTTTGAACAGTGTTCAGAGCTTTCTGAGTCTTGACTGAAGACTTGCAGGAGTATCCTCATTATTCTGATTCTGATGTGGATGATTCCACTCCTTCAGCTTCTCCTCCTGAGGATTTTTCATTTTCAGAGACTCTGCATTCCATGAGGGAGCATTTTAAATGGGAAGGCCAAGATTTCTCTGATTCCAGGAAGAGGCTTAGGGAATTCTTGTTTTACCCCAGCATAGGCCCTTAGCTATACCTCCTGTGTTAAATGTGGTGGAAGATGTTTTGCAGAGGCTTCCCTGAACCCTGATTCTTTGCCTCCTGCCCTGTTAAACCTGATAGGTACTATAGGGTGCCTGAAGCTCATAAGTATCTTTCAGACCCAGAAATTGTTTCTCAGGGGCCTAAGTGTTAAGGCCTCGGTTGTTAAAAATCCTGTTCCCTCTGATAAAGAGGCAAGGGCTTTGGATAGATGGGGAAAGAAAGTGTATACTTCTTCCACTTTAGCCATGAGGCGTTGAATTGTCAGTTTCACATGCTAAAATATCAAAATTATCTCCTTTCACAATTGAAATCTAAGGTGGATGCTCTGGAAGGTATTGAGTGTAAAGAGTTGCTGGATTTAGTTCATGTGTCTGAACAAGTGGGTAAGCATTCTTTGCAGTGTGGTTTTGATACTGTGCAGGCCTCCTCGAGGGTGGCTGCCACTGGTTCTGTTCTGCTTGGTTGAGGGATCAGAATTTAGCTGAGCATGTTAAGACAATGTGGAAGCAGTTTTAAAGAAAATGGAGGACAAGGCTAAATCTATGCAGACTGTTAAAGATTTTTGCAGGTGCAGCCTCCAAAGTTTAGCAGAAATTGGCCTACTAAGGGATGGACATATCCTGCTTATGATTCCCAGTCTAGGGGTAGGTCTAGCAGAGCTCAAGGTTCTTTTAGGCTAACAGGGAGTTCTCCTGCTCAGACTTCTGGTGAGGGCAGGGGTCAGTCCTTAAACAGACCCAATGACCTGCCCTTTCAGCTACCAGTACATTCTCTCCTGGCAGCTCCTTTGGGAGGAAGACTGTCTCTTTTCAAAGAAAATTGGGATTTAATTACTCAAGACAGATGGGTTTTGGATATCATTCACCACGGTTACAGGTTTTATTTCCACCTCCCCACAAAGGAAAGAGGCTCACAAGCAAATTTCTCTGTTACTCCAAATAGGGGCCATTCAGCCAGTCCCTGTACCAGAAAGGGGCCTAGGATTTTATTCTCGCCCTGTTCCTAGTACCAAAAAGGGGAACACGTGGAGACCAATTTTGGATTTATCTATCCTCAACACTTATCTGGACATTCCCAAGTTCAAAATGTTGACGTTACAACAGCTTTTACCTCTGCTGGGCAAAGATCACTGGATGGTAACTTTAGATCTCAGGAAGCTTACCTTCATGTGCCTATAAGACTAAGTTGCAGAAAGTATCTGAACTTCTCATTATCAGTTCTCTGCATTGCCCTTTGGCTTATCTAGAGTATTCACAAGGTTCTGGCTCCAGTGATAGCTTACTTCAGGCTAAAAGGAATTCAAATCTATCCTTATTTGGACGACTGCCTGATTCTGGCTCAAGAAAAGGAAGACCTTCTACAGCATTTGGAATATGTCATAGCAGTGCTAAGATGCCTAGAAATAAAGTCCAGTCTAGTACCCTCTCAAGACATGTGCTTTCTGGGTGTGAGACTGAATACAGCAGCCCAGATGGCCTTTTACCCCGGACAAACAAAAGAATCTTTCCAGTTACTTCCATCAACTATCTCTTCAGTCCGGGCTGACTGCAAGGACAGTCCTTCAAGCCTTAGGGTTCATGGCATCTTGTATTCTGGTGCTCCCCAATGCCAAACTGCATATGAGGAAGCTACAATGGTATCTCAAAATGTATGGACACAGCACTGCCAGGATTTGGACACTGTCATTCAAATAATACCTTACATTCAAAAAGAATTTTTGTGGTGGGCTCAGGAATGTCACCTAAACAAGGGACTCTCTGTGTCCCGGCCAGTCAGATTTTAACGACAGATGCCTCGGACATTGCTGGGGAGCTCATCTAAATGGAAAGTGGATACAAGACAAGTGGCCTGCCAGACTTCAGCATCTACATATCAACATGAAGGAGATGTTAGCAGTCCAGTTTGCATTAATGGCTTTCAAGGAGTTACTTCTTCCAGGGCAGGTGTTGATTCTAACAGTCAACACAACTGTCATGTGGTACATCAACAAACAAGGGGAACACATTCTTATCCTCTATGCAGGCAAGCAATGATTTTATGGGAAACTGCGCTCAGCTTGCAACTAACTCTTCAGGCAAGGTTTCTGCCGGAGCACAGAACTCCTTAGCAGATGTGTTAAGCAGACAAATCATGGATCCCGTGGAAACTGGATCTTCATGTATTTCAGAAATTGACAGTGTCATGGGGAACTCCAGACATAGATCTGTTCGCTTCTCCACTAAACCACCAGCTGCCAAAGTTTTGCACAAAGGGGTTTCATCACACAGCTTGGAAAGTGGATGCTCTTTCTTTCAGTTGGGAAAATCTTCATGTGTATGCCTTTCCACCTCTGCCTCTTCTTCCAAAGGTGCTCCTAAAGGTCAGACAAGACAAGCCAAGGATGATTTTAATAGCTCCAGATTGGCCTCGGCAACACTGGTACCCACTACTAAGGAGTCTGGTAAGGAAGCCTCCATGGCCTTTGCCTTTGATTCCACATCTGTTATCTCAGATGCTCAATGTCAAGCTTCACTCTCTTCATCTAACAGCCTGGCATATTCTGTTCTGAAACACAGCAGGTCTCAACTTCCTCAACAAGTTTTAAATGTGATTATGGAAGCCAGAAGACCTAGTACAAGGAAAGTGTACACAGAGAAATGGAAGAGATTTTTACTTTGGAGTGCAGCAAAGAATTTGGAGATTTCTGAGCCTAATTTGAGTGTGGCTCTTCAATATCTTACTGAGTTATTGGACAAAGGTTTGTCCTTCTCTTCCATTAAGATTCATGCTGCAGCAATTTCAGCTCACTATGATTGTGACCCACCATTGTTTTCGCATCCTTTGTTCAAGCAGTTTCTTAGAGGCAAAGAATATAAGACCCCAGAGCTCCTACTCCTGCTTGGGATCTCAATTTTGTGTTGGAAAAACTTACTCTACGGCTACTGCTGAATTGAAATACTTGTCATGGAAGACTGCTTTTTGTTGGCTATTACTTCTGCAAGAAGGGTTTCTGAGTTGCAGGCCCTTATGGCAGTAGAGCCTTTTTTGATTTTCCATAAGGATAGGGTATCATTAATCCTTCCTTTATGCCTAAGGTGGTTTCTAGTGTGGCTTTAAACCAAACTATTCATTTGCCTACTTTCTATGCAGATCCCCAAAATAGGGGAAAAGATTTTGCACACTTTAGATGTACATAGGCAGTTGCGTTATTATTTAAGCAGGACTAAGGATTTCAGGCAGTCTCAGCAGTTGTTTATTTCTTTTGTTCTCAGGGCAAGCCTGTGACTAAGCAAACTATTTCTAAGTGGATTGGGTTTTGCATTTCATTTTGTTATTCCCATCATGGCAAGGAGATTCCAGCTGGGATTAGGCCTCATTCCACTAGGGCTACTGCCACTTCAACAGCATTTCTAAGGGGTGGCAACTAAGGATATTTTGGAGGCAGCTACTTGGAGTTCAGTGCATACTTTCTCTAAGCATTACCATCTTCCTCTCTACTCTAAATCTAGGGCTGGTTTTGCCACAGCTATTTTGCAAGGCATGTTGACAGCTCCTGCTTCCTTCTGATTTGCCAGCCTCCCTTAACTCTGCTTTGGGATTCTACCCAATGGTTAGGACTGCAGCAATGTGGAATGAAGAACATAGTACAGTTTTGTACCTACCATAAATGTAGATGTTCGTCCACATTGCTGCAGTCCAATTTACTCCTCCTCCTTCCCTCTGTGTTTAGGGGTGGTGGTGTGGGTTAGGATATACTCTTGTACATTTGTATATATTGTATATATGTTTGGTGCAGGGTTTTGGTTTTTGGTTTGGGCCTTGTCTTTTAGGGTCTTCTGACATCTGGGGCACGTCCTGACATCAGTCGTCAGCCATATACTTTTGGTATCGGCCCGACTGGACAGCGGACTACCCAATGGTTAGGACTGCAGCAATGTGGATCCTCGAACATCTACATTTATGGTAGGTACAAAACTGTACTTTTTTCCTTTATGGTAGACAAATAAGGATTTCTCTCCTACTTTGTCTACCACACCAAACACTGAAAAAATAGACCAATATTTATTCATTATTTCACATATTTCCTGGTCTACCAAACAATACTCCACCACAAAGGAACTAGAGTAATCCATATTAGGGGTCCTGTTATTCCCAAAAATGACATTAATATTGTTATCATTAGGTTGGATCCTAAGTATGGGAATATCACCTTCCCGCCTTCTTTGATCACCTTTCCCCCTTACTTTGTTAACCAGTTCAAGGGGATATCCCCTGGCTACAAACATATCAGCCAAGTTCTTACTCTCTGTGCTATACCAGAAATCATCAGATATCATTCTGGCTAGTCTTATATACTGCCCTTTAATAATTCCCCATTTTTGAAATTCTGGATGACCACTAGAATAATGTAATAAACTGTTATTATATGTAGGCTTTCTAGAGCGACTCTTGACATCAATATATGCTGAAGAGTAGTCATCCCAGAATGGAGTCCTGGGGGACACCATTGTAGACCGTCCTTTTGAAGGAAAGTGTTCCACCAGCCCTAAGCCCATATGCTGTCCATTGAGTTATTAAGGTTTATATTTAGCATGGTCAGTTAATCAGTAGCGCCAATGTGTGTTAGATTGTTGAATCTGTTGAATGCTTTGGCTAGCTCTAGGTAGGTGGTATGTCAATTAACCTTCATCCAATGCCTCTGTGACTCTTTCAAAAAAGTCTAACAGATTTAGTCTGCATCCTGCATCCTTCCCCTCTTGGGTTTCGATTATTGGCAAAGACCTTGCCCACCCAATAGTGTCTTTTTAGGCAATGCCAGTCTGATTAACCTTCTAGCATAGGTAAACAAGCAAAGGAAAATATGAACGTATAACTGATTAATGCTAGGAGCCTAAACAAGAAACTCCACTCCCTATAAGCTCTTCTCACACTGGAACACATTGACATCTGTGTAGGGACTGAGACATGGTTTAATGTGGTGGAGAGTGCTCCAGCTGTGCAGAGCTATATTTCTTTCCACATGTTTAGACCAGTTACTGCTCAGGAATGGAAAAAGGTGGAGATGTCTCATTCTACATCCAGAAGACATTCATATCAAGACTGGTAAAGCAGCATGATGTATTAGAGTATCTTCGTGTCTGAATAACCATCAGAAAGTCCTGTAGCATATATTAGCTACCTACAGAACTCCTCCTATAACACAAGAAAGCCACAACACCTATCTACAGGAGCTAGAATCACTCATTTTTAAACCTAATACCATTTTCCTAGGTGATCTAAACCATCCAGCTGTAGACTGGGAAACTTAAACCCAGCATTGTTGCAGGAGCACAGAGATTCCTGGAATTTGTCAATATAGATGCCCTGGGACAGTTAGACAGAGTATCCACTTCGAGAAATAACATCTTTGATCTTTTCCTCACTAATGTAGGAACATCTTGCACCAACCCTTTCATATCTTCACCACTTGTTAGGTCTGACCATAAAGCAGTCTCATTTGAAATAAAATTGAAACCAGAGATCCCTTCCACTCAAGGTACCTTTAGAAATTTCTAAGACAAACAATCTACTCCTAAGTGATATATTGGCAAGCCTCAAATACCTAAAAGACACAGTTAACTGTATTGAATATGCAGAAACGTAGATCACCACATTATGCCAGTATGTTAACAGTTGCACAGACGCACCTGTACGTCATAGGAACAAGTGCAGGCCAAACCCCAGAAACAAACACACATGATGAAACTATAATATCAACTAACTTTATAATAAAAGGAAAATAATTTTGAGCAGTATTAAGAATACTAACTCATAGAATGTCAGAGTCCTTGTCACTGAAATAAACAATTCAGGAGGTTAATAAAATCTGCCAAACCAAAGTTTGAGCTAAAATAGCTACCCAAGTCATCGACATTTTTAGTTATGTCCATAATTTCAAAAGCATAATGCAGCAATGTGCTGAGCTGATTATAAACAATGTTACCTACACTGAGGCTGAAAATATAGCAAACCTACTGGCCGATAAATTTAGGTAAACTTTATCCCTCTATCCCACCTTTCAATGTATACGTGAAACTGGCTTGTCTCCAGCTATCACACAAGACCAAGTCCTATCAAAACCGATGATCCTGGCAGTATCCCTGGATGCATCTTAAGTAACATGAAGCATAATTTAGCCACAACCCTAGCAACAGTGTTCAGTTTCTGCCTCCATACAGGTTTTCTACCAAGCAAATGGAGGACAGCTACAGTCATTCCCCTGCATAAAGGAGGACCTTCCACAGACCCAGGCAATTACAGACCCATAAATCTGTTCAGCCTCATATGCAAAGCCATGGAAAGTCCTCGTGGTACTAATCAGTCAGGACATAGGTAACTTCCAAACACTGGACCTGTCTCACTTTGAATTTATCAAGGGTAGGTCATGCTTACTCAATCTGGTGGATTTTTTTTGAAAAGGTCACCAAAGCAATTGATGAAAGCAGAATGGTGCATACCATGACCTGGCCAAGGGTTTTGACACAATTGCCCAAACAGGAATAGTAGAAAGGCTAGATAAACTGGAGTAAACCGCTATGTCACCTGCTGAAAATCAAAATAGGGGGAAGTTACTGCCACAGAGATCATTCAGTAGTAAAGTCCTTCAGGTTTTCTGTCCTGGGCTGTCTCCTGTCTTGGCATCTACTTTTCTGAAGTAAAAGCAAAAGGGCTCTGGCTAACTGACTGCAGACTAACTGACTGCAGATGACTGCAAGCTAGGAGAAGTCATTGAATCATCAAATGACTTTCCCATCCTGCAGGAAGGAAAATTAAACAGGAAAATCTAGCTAGCTAGTTTGACTTCCATTCTGGAGAAGGCAAAATCAGCAAGCAAACTGCTGGAATTTAATTTTATCCTGAAGTCTTGGTGACCCCTGTTTTTTTTTCCATAAATTCTCACCAAGGTGACACTTATCTAGACACTGTATTTTGTATAGCATACATCATGGACAGAAGTAGGTTAAAAACTAAAAAAGACAGCTGGGTGTACAAGTCACAGGATGGGAAAGTGCTCAATTCCGGTAGGTGCACTGGTGCCAGGACTGTCAAAAATGACAGTGTAGAATCCTCAAGACACTGAAACATTCCTACAGTGGGGGATAGGCCAGGTTATGGGGAAGCACAACCCCCCCCTTGTATAAGGAAGTAGTAGTCCACAAAAAGCACAACTGACAGGCCAAAAAATAGCCATAAAGGTGATGAGTGGACTACTGAGGATACAAAAGAAATTATGTATTGTTTACTTTTATGCAAGAAGCCCAGAATTTCCAAATAGAAGAAATTCAAAAAGATTGACAGAGAAATTACAAGAAAGAAAAAATACTTGCACAAGAAAAACTGTCAAGTTTCAGCTGTAAAATTGTGTTCATTAATACAACAGATTCTTGAAAAACATTATATACTTCCAGAAACCTTGGGCCATTTGTAAAAAGAAATGACTGAGGAAGTGCAAAAATGTGAACAACAAAGCCTAGAGATTTTTGAAAGGTATAAAAAAGAAACATGGACATGGAAAAGAAAGGGAGATCTGCTGTGGTATGGTATTTATGCAAAGGAGAATGCCAAACTAATCAATACAAAAAGCAGCTCCAGAGATATTTGGAGAGAAATGTAGGCAAAGGCACCAAGATATGGAAAATTTCACAATACAAAAAATAAGATCACAAAGGGGGAAAGTAAAAAAAAGGATTAGTAATAAAGAAGTTAAAGAAATAGAAACTAAAATCATGGATTACCTATGAAGTGAAGGATTTAATGTATAAAATCCAACTCTGGTAAAGTCACAGCATGATGGAATGGTGAGTCCCCAAATTAAGAAGAAACAGGTGGAACAGAAAGCATCTGACCAGTTGCCACATAAAGATACTGTGGAGCCTTCAGTATGAAACCAATACAAAAGTTTAGTTGGAGTTGCACAGCAAGGGAAGGAACAGGAAATGGTAGCAACTCTGACACAGATAATGTTGTGGAATGTTAGGTCAGCGAGTTCCCCATTTAAAAGAGCAATGAATGAAGCAGGCTTCAGCTGAAGAGAATATTTCACAAGAAGGTGTTCTGGGACATTCTGTAGAATGCCCACAGTTCATAGGAAGTGGAGAACGAAGAATGTGTCATCAGTTTAGAAGAAAATTATCTAAGGGAAAAGCTGTTTAATAGTGATAGGCATATTAAGATCGATGAAATAAATATATTACAGAAAGTCAGTAAGACCTAAAATGCTATAAGTTTGATAAAGCCCATGAATATAGTACTAAGACTATTAACAGAAATTCAAGTCACCTAACAGATTTAAATAGGGTGCATTACTATGCAGCTAAATTAATTAAGTCTTGCCACAAAAATATAGAGCAGTAAGGAAAAGGAAGGGAAGAAATCAAATGCCATCATGGAAGTGTCAAGTAGAGAAAATTGTAAAGCAATTAAGACAAGAAGTGTGACTGTTATAGGAATGTAGTAGACTAATATAACAATAGATTACTTATATAGTAATATAACAATATATAGTAGTATACTAGTATTTTGGTAGTTTTTTATCTGATTCAGAAAAAAAAAACTGAATAAGTTGCCCTTTAAATAGTTGGTAATCTTATTACGTGTATCCTCAGCAAACTACCTATATATCAAACTGGTGGCAGTGCTTGTCACTGCCATTTTGTTATATCCTAATATCAACAATCGCTGATTCTTCTTGGTACTAAGAAGGACTCAGGACCTCAGACCAGTTTTGGACCTCAGCCGTCTAAATGAAGTTGTAAACGAAGAAACCTTCTGGATTAGCATGGTGAACTCTGCTTACAAGACAGAAATTGGATGTGTTCTTTGGATCTTCAGGATGCTTACCAGCACATCACAGTTGCCAAAGTGTCCAGGAGATTCCTACAATTTCAAGGGAGGGCCAGTAATTATCAGTTCAGAGGGCTGTCCTTTGGTCTCACCACAGCACCCCCCAGGTGTTCACCAAATACATGGCACCAGTAGCCACTTATATGTGGTTACTAGAAATCTGACATTTTCATTACCTAGATGACTGGCTTAATGCTGCCACCACAAAAGAGCAACTGCTATTAGCAGCAGGTATATTATCTCTGACTGTGCATATCCTTGGGAATCATTATAAACATTGTAAAGTCCCATGTAGAACCCTCACAAAACCTGTTATTTGTAGGCTACAGATAAATGCAGACTGAAGGTATGGCCATGCTACCATCAGACAAACTGTTTCCTGTAATAAAAAGGGGTACAGAATTTGTGTCAAAACTCCAATCCACCTGTAGCTATGGTTCTCAGAGCTGTAGGCTTGATGGCAGCCGCAAGTCAGACATTTCCTAACACAAGATTTCGCATAAAGTCTTACAATGGACTGTAAAGGTTCATTGGGGTCAACTGGTAGATTCTATGACAAAGATCATCAGACTATCAAATAATTGTTTAAAACACGTGTTGTGGATAACATAACTTGACATGACAGGCCATCTTTTTTACTTTCCTTCTCCACAGCCATACTGACCATGGATGCATCTGCTTGGGAGGTGGGGGAACTGGGGGCAATGTTTAGACAACATGGTCCAAGGGATGTGGACATCACCAGTCTCCTGACTGCATGTAAATATATTGGAAATGAAGGTGATCTGCCTAGTGTTGCAGGCATTCCATGACCACCTTCCTTAAAGGTGCAGTATTTGTACACTCACAATGTGGTACTGGGTGGAACAAGATCCTACTCACTCTGATGAGAAGCAGTGAGAGTATGGGAATGGGTCATATATTCTTATTACTTTCTGAAAGCAGTCCACATCCAAAGGAAACACAGCATGATTGTAGACAGACTGAGCAGACGCATTTTGCTCCCACATGAATGGCCTCTAAGTATGTCTATGGCATGGAAGATTTTCCTTTACTGGGGAAACCTTGGTGCAGTCTCTTTGCTTCATCCTTTAACACCAAATGTACCGACTTCTTTTCCCCTTGTTCCTTATCAGGGTCTTCACATCTAGAGATGCGTTGTTGACAGTTGCCCTCCCCCCACCCCCATACCCTGCTCCAATTTGCAATGATCCAGAACCCCTGATATCTTTGATATTCAGGTTCATACAGAAAGCCAAGAGATGCAAAGCAAAGATCATTCTTGTATCCTTGTTCTAGTCACACCAGATATGGTTACCCTTGCTTTTGTATCACCTGATAAAGGAACCTCTCCTTCTACCCCAGCTGTTGACTTATCTGTTCATCCGGGCTTGCACTCCTTATGTACATACATACATACATTCACTCCTTACAACTAACAGCATGATTTCTCCACTTCTGGTAATGACCAGGGACCCTACATTCCTTCCCAAAGTATTGAAACTTTTTACATCCTCTCAAAAAAAAAAAAAAATCTACCACCAGGAGGATTTATAGAAGTGGTAAAAATCTTCCTAATGGGGAACTAGACAAGGGTTAAACCCTTTCTTAATGGTGTTAAAAGATTTTACTCTTGTTTTACCTTCAGTTCAGCAAGAAGAACATCAGAATTGCATGCATCCTC
Source organism: Protopterus annectens (assembly GCF_019279795.1). Lineage (NCBI taxonomy): Eukaryota > Metazoa > Chordata > Ceratodontiformes > Protopteridae > Protopterus > Protopterus annectens. Next base: position 1,402,723,244 of record NC_056737.1, read on the forward strand.
AGTTTGCCTTGCGTCATTTTCTTCAAGGGTGGATTACTCTGAGAACTAAACTGTTCTTTATGCCAAAAGTAGCCACTCAATCCAACCTGAACTAGTCTGTTAAAATGTTCTTATTTTTCTTCAGTATGCCAAAAAATGGAAGTAAAGACTACATTGTCTAAATGTTCACAGACAACTCAGATTTTGCTTGGATAAAACAAAGGATATCAGGAAAGATTAATTTGTATCCTTTTCACACACTAAAAAAAGACAAAAGTTAGCTAAATTAACTCTGTCCAGATTGCTTTCAGATTGTATTTTTTTCTGTGCATCCAGTCAAAAGTCATTACCATGCAAACTCAGAGCACACTGTATCAGAGCCCAGGCAACATCTGTGGTATTCTTCATATACCTACCACTGGATGATGTATGTGCAGCTGTCACATGGTCTTCCTTACATACCTTTGCCAAATGATATAGTCTTGATGTGGTCTTAAGGCTTATAGTGTCCATTAGGGCTACTGCCTTTAAAGGAGACTGTCTTAGTACCACACAGTGTCTGCTAGGGAATCTTTCCAGCAGTTACAATGTATGGCTGAGGCCAACCAGAATGATAGGTTTAGTAAGTTTCTTTCAGTATATTTTAACAAATCTGCCCACCAGCCCCCCTTCAAGTTATCATTGTCCACAAAGACCTGGGGAAGCACCAGAGGCAAGGGAACTGACTAATTTGGTACACTTTCCCTTATCATACATGTTACTCTTCCAAGCAGATGCAGAAGTTAGTCACTTCTACATTAGTTCTACTGACTACATTCAATCTGATGAGGCTAGGTGAGATAGAGGTATCATGGGTAGTGGAGCTCAAGCTAGTGAGAGATTCATAGCTGCCAAGAAGGTGTGCCATCAGTGGTCAGTTCAGTAGTTACAGTGTATGGACAAAGACCAACTAAATATGTCTTGTTTTTTGCCTCCATCTATCTGTCTATCTGTGTATGTATTTATCTATTCATCTATCCTTTGTTAACAAGGTTATACCCACAAGGCCAATGGCATATTTTCCAGGGAAACTAAGCTGGCATTAGTAGTGACTAGGGGAGATTTGGCCAGGGCACTGGGGAAGTTTATCTGCTCTATTCGAGAAGTTCAGTAGGAGCTTTTACATCCACTTGATGTACCATAAGCTCAGGCAGATGAGGCCTTAGTTTAACATCTCATTTTAAGGACAGCACACTTAAGAGTGTCCCCTAATGCTAATTATAGTGTCAGTAATGGAAAGTAAAATCAATTACCTTGGATGGGAATAGAACCTACAGCCTACTGATCTTCCAGGACTGAAGTCAAGTGGGATGTTTGTTAAGCCACTGACGGTTACAACTTTTGATGCTGCATTTGGAGTGAGGGGATTTGATTTTTTTTCATACAGCTTTAATTTGTTTTCCTTGTTTAGTTTGTCGATGGTAAGGTTCCAATAAAACAGTTTTGTTTTTCATCTTGGCATTTGAGACAAACAAGAGCAGAAACTTTAGTAGAGCAGTTTAGGAGGGATTAGAAATGTGGTATAAGCAGCAGGGTTTTTTTTTTTTTTAAGCATTGGGCTCCTCCTTGAGTGGAAAGCTCTTAAATCTTTTTGGCTCAGAAGCTAATGCTAAGATGTTAGCCTCGGAAAAGTCTCTAAAGACAGAGATTTGAGAGAATCTTAGGCTAGGATCTTAAGGAAAATGCTGTGGCTCAGTCGGTTAGATATGATGAAAGAGGGGAGGCTACCCGTATGGTGTGTAATGGTGCCAAAATCATAAAAAACTGATCTAATAGATTTGATTCACTGGTAAGAGAGGACACTAATTGCTTTGTAGAGGCGGTATTGGGAATGTCTAGGAACTGTTGTGCATACTTATATTTGTAGAGTATGCTAACCAGGTCATGAGTAGATTGTTGAAATCACCCAGAGTGATTCTGTTGGGGTCAGTAGATAGAAATTCTAGTTTGTTTAGGTAGGCTTCACAGGCTATTGGTGTCTTGGAATGGGGGTTCTATAACTGGTTGTAATACAGAAGGTAGGCTTGCTAGTAGTTACCAGAATGTGGAAGAGTTCTAAATTGTTCAAAAAGTTGGTTTAGACTTGAGGTAATGAGATTTTGAATAAAAATGGACACACACGCCATACAGAGATGCAGCCACCCTCAGTAGATGGTCTTATCTGGTAGCAGGCATCAAAACCAGGAAGAGGAGGAGGAGTGTTGTCTTTGCATTGGAAACAGATGTCTGTTTTCAAGGATTATGAAGGATTATGAAGGCCTAAATGGCAGACAGCATTTTGCTTAAGATGTTCATCGTGCATACAGCTGCAGTCATAACAGATGGGTTCTCCTGCCGTCAGGCGGGTCCTCGGTCGGCCGAATTCCAAAGTCTAGGTCTGGCGTCGGTTGTCGTCGCTTCTTCCCTGACGTCAGTGCGACAGTGGTATAAAAGAACCAGCCGACGCCATTTTCTTCAGTCTTTCTTGCCGCGCGGTGCCTGAAGCAGAAGCAGTTCACAAGTGCCGAAAATTTTGCAACCGAAGTCTTCTTGAAAGCTAAGTACCACGTCGGGGAAACTTTTCTTGCCTCAGACCGATGTCAGACAAAGTTAATCATTGTATTTCATGTGAGAAGCAAATACCGCATAAGGATTTTCATTCCCTCTGCATTCCTTACTTAGGCCCAGACCACGATGTCTCGGCCTGTCGTTTTTGTGCTACATTCAACAGACGCACCATTAAGCATCGGGCGGAGTTCGCCCAACATTATTTTGGCAAAAAATTTAATTACATTATGTCGTTGGATACTCCGACTCCAGTTTTGATTTAAAGACGCAAAGATAAGGACCGACATTCGAGGTCCGCGGCTTCTACCGACACCACGCCAAAGCTGACTACAGGTGGTCCAGTTCTCAGTGAGGCGCCTACGCAGCCCCTGACTACCGACGACACTTCATTGGTGGTGTCTACTGTACCCGAGGTCACAGGCTCCTCTGCCCACACCCTGACTACCGACACCGAAGCCACTCTAGGCGGTGAAACTCAGAGTTTAGACAGGCCTGCCACCTCTCAAGGTGTCTTCAGGCCTTCCTCTTCTTTTTCCATCAAGGCTTTCACTAAGTCTAAAGCAGCCATGCATTCTAAGAGACAAGCTCCACAGGGCCCTTCTCCAGGCCCCATGCCTAAAAAGCAGATGCTCAAAATGGCTGAGGATTTGATTACTCTTATCAGGGGTTCTCAAACCCCCCCGGACAAAAGGCCCAGAGTGGAGGAAGAATCCCCCTCCTCTGACCAGGCCTCCATTATTTCAGAGCACTCCGATGAACAGGAACATTCATACTCCCCTTTTGAAGATTCTGATGCAGAGGAGTCCATTCCCTCTGTCTCCCCCCCTGAGGATTACTCTTTTGGGGAAACCTTGCATACCTTGAGGGAACACTTCCACTGGGAAGGCCAAGAGTACACAGACTCTAAGAAAAGGCTTAGGGATTTTCTCTTGCTCCCTCAGCACAGGCCTCTGGCTATACCTCATGTCTTAGACATTCTAGATGATGTGTATTTGGAGGCCTGCCTTAACCCAGACTCTTTACCTCCAGCCCCAGTCAAGCCTGACAGGTACTACCGGGTTCCTGACTCACACCAATTCTTATACAAAAGCCATGCGGCTGACCCAGAAACTATCTCACAGGGCCCCAAGGGAGTTAAGGCCTCCACTGCTAAAAATCCATTACCTTCAGAGAGAGATTCCAGAGCTTTAGAAAGGTGGGGAAAAAAGGTATACACCTCGGCCACCTTACCATGAGGGCATTAAACTGCCAGTTCCATATGTTAAAGTACCAACAGTTTCTGTTATCACAGTTGAGAAGCAAAATGTCACAACCTGAACAACCAGACTTGAAGGAGTTGCAGGATTTGATGCATAGTGCAGAACAAGTGGGTAAACATACCTTGCAATGTGGTTTTGATGCTCTAGAGGCCTCATGTAGAGCTGCTGTTATAGGATCAGTCATACGTAGACATGCCTGGCTCAAGGAGCAAACCTTACCAGATCATGTCAAAGCTAAATTACTAGATGCCCCTCTACAAAAAGATGTATTATTTGGTGTTAAAGCTGAGGAGGTATTAAAGAAAATGGAGGAAAAGGCTAAATCAATGCAAACAGTGAAAGATTTCCTACAGGTACAACCCCCACGTTTCAGAAGAAATTGGCCTTCCAAAAATTGGTCCTTTCCAGCCACGGACAGACCCCAAAGAGGTAGATACAGGCGCCCGAGGGGCAGAGGGCAATCTCAAGGATCGTTTAGAGGCAGACAGTGGCAAGCTCCTACACAAAGAGGTGGTGAGGATAGTTCACAGCCATTCAGAAAGCAAACCCAATGACTTTCCCCTTTGCATGCCAAGCAAGGCTCAAACGGCAGCACCTTTAGGCGGAAAACTGGCATTATTTTTGAAAAATTGGCATATTGTCACAAAAGACAAATGGATCCTGGACATTATAAACAGAGGCTGCAGATTCCATTTTCACACCCTTCCAAAAATGAGAGGCATGCCAAACCTGCCACACAATCAAAGGGCAGAGGCACAAAGACAAATTTCATATCTCATGGACATGAAAGCTATTCAAGAGGTACCTACACAAGAACAAGGTCAAGGTTTATTCCAGACTATTCCTGGTACCAAGGAAGGGAAAAGATTGGAGACCTATTTTGGACCTATCCATCCTAAACACATTTTTACTCGTGCCAAAATTCAAGATGCTCACATTACAGCAGCTTCTTCCCGTGCTGGGCAAGGAGTCTTGGCTAGTAACATTGGACCTCAAGGAGGCATACCTGCATGTCCCAATCAGACAAGATTGCAGAAGATACCTCAGATTTCTTGCAGGTTCAACCCATTATCAATTCTCTGCATTGCCCTTTGGCTTATCTACTGCGTCCAGAGTATTCACGAAATGCCTGGCATCAGTAATTGCCTACTGCAGACTTCAGGGGATACAAATATACCCATATTTGGACGACTGCCTGATCCAAGCGGACAGCAAGCACATACTTCTGAAACATCTGGCTTTTGTAATAATGTTGTTGAATTCTCTGGGATACACAGTCAACAAAAAGAAATCAAGGCTAATACCCTCTCAAACAATAATTTTCCTGGGTGCCAACTTGGACACAAACACCCAGATGGCCTACCTCACGCCAGAGAAGCAGGGGCAACTAACTCAATACTTCAGAAAACTAGCAAATTTCACCAGGCTGACTGCAAGGAAAATCCTGCAGGCTCTGGGATTCATGGCATCTTGCATCCTACTAATCCCATGTGCAAAGCTGCATATGAGGAAACTTCAATGGTACCTAAAAACCTATGGTCTCAACACAGCCACAGTTTGGAAACAATAATACCACTGATTCCATGTCTTCAAAAGGAATTTCTGTGGTGGGCTCAAGCATGCCAAAGAAACACAGGTCTCCCATTCTGCAAGCCTCAAGCAAATCAAGTCATCACAACAGGCGCCTCGGACTATGCCTGGGGGGCGCACATGACAGATCAGTGCATTCAGGGCAAATGGTCCCAAAAAAAAAGCACCTACACATTAATCAAAAGGAAATGCTAGCAGTAATAAATGCTATTATAGCTTTCAAAGACCTTCTGCATCCAGGTCAACTATTGATAAGGACAGACAACACCACAGTAATGTGGTACATAAACAAGCAGGGAGGAACCCATTCATACCCCCTATGCAGGCTGGCCATGTCACTTTGGAACATGGCTCTGGAATTACAAATCTAACTTCAAGCACAGTACTTGCCAGGCAAGGAAAACACGCTGGCAGACAACCTAAGCAGAAATATGACAGATCCACACGAATGGAAGTTGCATCCTCAAGTTTTTACAGAGATAATTCAAGCATGGGGAAGGCCAGACATAGATCTCTTTGCCTCCCACAAAAATCACCAATTGACAAAATTCTGCTCAAGGACTTTTCATCCACAGGCCTGGAGAGTGGACACTCTCTCTTTTAATTGGACAACAATGACAGTTTATGCCTTTCCACCTCTTCCTCTGCTGCCCAAAGTTCTATTAAAAACCAGAGCAGACAGACCAAAGATGATTCTCATTGCTCCAGACTGGCCAAGGCAGCACTGGTACCCACTCCTGAGGAGCCTGACGCATTCCCCACCATGGACCCTACCTCTAATGCCTCTTCTTCTGACTCAGCACAGCTTCAAAACTATTCACAGTCAGCTGAAAACACTCAATCTGGCCGCATGGAAGATTCCTTAACTTCACAACAGACCCTACTCTCCAAGGAGGTGCAGGATGTCATTTTGGAGGCCAGAAGGCCTTCTGCTAGAAAAGCTTACTCCGCAAAATGGAAACGGTTTTGTGCCTGGAATGAGAAAAAGGGCCAGAATCCTGGAATACTGAATTTACCTCAAATATTACAGTATCTAGCTGAGCTGCTAATCAGTGGACTTTCATTCTCCTCTATCAAAATCCATGCCTCAGCCATTTCTGCAGAATACAACACTGATCATCCTTTATTCTCTCACCCTTAAGACAGTTCCTCAGAGGGGCTAAGAATATAAAACCCCCAAGGAAACAACCAATACCTGCTTGGGACCTCAATTTCATTCTAGAAAAGCTGACCTTGCCTCCTTTTGAGCCAGCTGCTTCAACAGATTTGCAATATTTGTCCTGGAAAACAGCCTTCCTTCTGGCTATCACCTCAGCTCGCAGGGTATCGGAACTACAAGCCCTCATAGCTGTGCAGCCTTTCATCATTTTCCATCAGGACAGAGTTTCCTTATGAACCAATCTGTCCTTTATGCCAAAGGTGGTATCCAGGGTAGCTTTGAATCAGGCTATCCACTTACCTACCTTTTACCCTAATCCTCAAAACAAAGGGGAGAGACTACTACATTCCTTGAACATCCACAGACAGCTGCGTTATTATTTGGACAGAGCAAAGCCTTTCAGAAGATCAGAACAACTCTTTGTGTCCTATGCTACAGGAGCTCAAGGGAAGCCAATTTCCAAACAGACAATCTCAAAATGGATAGCCCACTGCATACGCTTTTGTTACTCTTTTCATGGTAAAACTGTACCTGCAGGCATCAGATCTCACCCCACAAGGGCCACAGCTACCTCTGCAGCTTTCCTCAGAGGGGTACCTACCAAAGATATTTTGGAAGCAGCCACTTGGAGTTCTCTGCATATCTTCTCCAAGCACTACCACCTACCATTATACTCCAAAACTAGAGCAGGCTTTGCCACTGCAGTCTTGCAGGGCATCCTGGCTCCTCCTAGTTCCACCTAGTGCCTACCACCCTTTTTTTAGCTTTGGGATTCTACCCATCAGTTATGACTGCAGCTGTATGCATGATGAACATAGTACAGATGTCCTTCAAGGATGCATCTGCAGTCCTTACAAATGGGTTGTCCTGTCGTCAGGCAGCCCTTTTCCAAAGTCTGGGTCTGGCCTCGGCTGGTGTCGCACTTCAGCCCGGCGTCATAGCTGCAGTTATTCGGGTATAAAGGCATCAGCCGGCGCCATTTTCCTCAGTCTTTCTTGCCGTGGCGAAGCAGAAGCTGTTCGCAAGTGCCGGTCGGTCAGAACCAGAGATTTCTACTACCGAATACTTCTACTACTACCGAAGACTTCTAAAAAGCTAAGTACCCACTCTTTCTTGCCTCAGCCGATGTCAGAAAAAGTGAATAACTGTTTAACTTGTGGGAAACAAATACCTCATAAAGATTTCCACTCTTACTGCTTACCTTGTTTAGGCCCAGACCACGGCGTAGTAGCTTGTCTAGCCTGTGCTTCTTTAACCGGCGGACGCTTAGACATCGGTCGGAATTTGCTGAGGAGTTTTTCGGCTCCGATTTTGCTTATATTATGCCGTCGGATCCTCCGACTATGCAAATATCTAAAAAGCGCAAGGAAAAGGACCGACACTCGCGGTCCACGGTTTCGGCCGAAACCGCGGTTAAAAGTGTCTCGGTTTCAGCTGAAACCGAGCAAGCGGTTCTTCCTTCAGCCGAAAACTTACCTTCTACCGAGGCCTCTTCCAACCTGGTGGAATCTGCTTCTGAAATCCCACCTGCTGTTGCAGTTTCTCAGGAATTATCTGACACTATTCCCTTGGATATTTCAACCCCTGCACGTGGAGCTGCTAGGCCACCTGCAGCTATGTCCATTAAGGCCTTTGCCAGGGCTAAAGCAGCTAAAGCTACTAAGTCTGTGCCTGCTAAGTCCCCCTCTCTCAGGCCTAGCTCTAGTTCACAAATGCTTAGTTTAGCAGAGGATCTCATTTCTTTAATCCGGGGATCCCAACCTCAACCAGACAGGGCCTCTCACCCACCTCCAGAGAAGGGGCCTAGAGCAGAGCCCCCTGAGCCAGTTTCTACAGATGATTCCTCTGATGATTCAGATAATGCAGACCCTCCAGAGGCTCCTTTCTCCCCTTATGAAGACTCGGATGCTGAAGAGTCCATTCCTTTTGCCTCTCCGCCTGAGGAATTTTCCTTTGGGGAAACCTTGCATGCTATGAGGGAACAATTTCAGTGGCAGGGCCAGGATTTCTCAGACTCCAGAAAAAGGCTTAGAACCTTTCTGCATTTGCCACAACATAGGCCTTTAGCCATACCTCCAGTTCTTTCTGTTGTAGATGATGCATTTAATGATGCTTGTACTGCTCCTGATTCTCTACCTCCAGCCCCTGCTAAGCCCGATAGGTACTACAGGGTCCCGGACACGCATTACCATTTGTATAAGGCTCCTTTTGCAGATCCCGAGACTATCTCCCAGGGACCTAAGGCTGTAGCAGCTACTTCTGCCAAAAACCCCCTCCCCTCTGAAAGGGAATCCAGGTCCTTAGAGAGATGGGGTAAAAAAGTTTACACTTCTGCTACTCTTTCAGCTAGTGCCTTGAACTGTCAATTTCACATGATCCAGTATCAAGAATTTATGCTAGACCAGTTAACCAAACAGCTGTCCTCGGATGAACCATTAGACAAAAAAATCTGTTCAAGAAATGGTACATAACATTCAGCAAGTCAGTAACCATACTTTAAAATGCGGCTATGATGCACTGGAGGCTTCCTTTAGATCAGCCATGACTGGCACAGTTATCAGAAGGCATGCATGGTTAAAAGAGCAGGCCTTACCAGACCATGTCAAATCAAAACTATTAGATGCTCCCATGGATAAGATCAATTTGTTTGGCTCTCCTGCACAACAGGTGCTGAAGAAGATGGAAGAGAAGGCAAAATCTGTCCAAACAGTGAAAGATTTCTTACAGGTCCAACCTCCAAGGTTTAGCAGGAATTGGCCCTCCAAGAATTGGTCCTTTCCAGACTCCTCCAGAGCTCAGAGAGGCAGGAATAGGTGTTCAAGAGGCAGAAGCCAATCCAGGGGTGCCTACAGGGGACGCCAGTGGCAGGGTAACAACCAGCGAGGTACAGCCACAGACACAGCCACCACCACAACTACAGGACAATCACAGTGACTTGGCTCTGGCACCACCTATCAGGGAACAACTAGAAGCACCCTTGGGCGAGAAGCTTGCCTTATTTTCAAAAAACTGGCATTACATCACAAGAGACAAGTGGATTTTGCAGACAATAGACCAAGGTTACAGGTTTCACTTCCATACTCTACCAGGGAAGAGAGGAATGCCAAACCTACCTCCAAATCAAAAGGCAGAAGCTCTAAAACAAATATCTCAATTATTAAGGATGAGAGCTGTGGAAAAGGTACCATCTATGGAGCAAGGAAAGGGATTTTACTCCAGACTCTTCCTGGTACCAAGAAAAGAAAGCAAATGGAGACCTATTCTCGACCTGTCCGCTTTAAACACATTCCTTATTGTTCCAAAATTCAAAATGCTGACTCTACAGCAGCTTCTTCCCATGCTGGGCAAGGAGTCTTGGCTGGTAACTCTAGATCTCAAGGAGGCATACCTGCACGTCCCCATACGACCAAATTGCAGAAGATACCTCAGATTTCTTGCAGGATCGGAGCATTATCAATTCTCAGCATTGCCCTTTGGCTTATCTACTGCGCCCAGAGTGTTCACGAAATGCCTGGCATCAGTAATTGCTCATTGCAGGCTTCAGGGAATCCAAATCTACCCTTACCTGGACGACTGCCTGATACAAGCGGACAACAAAAACAAGCTAGCAGAAGACTTGAAAAGGGTCATTTACCTACTACAAGCCCTGGGATACACAGTCAATATAAAAAAGTCAAGGCTGATACCATCCCAAAGGATAACCTTTTTGGTGCAGAGCTGGACACATCCAAACAAATGGCATTCCTAACAGTAGAAATACAGGAGCAACTACCTCTCTACTTCTTGGCATTAACAAAGCAGAACCATCTAACAGCAAGAAAAATCCTGCAAGCCTTGGGCTTCATGGCATCCTGCATAATATTGGTTCCACATGCCAGACTGCATATGAGAAAGTTACAGTGGTACCTAAGGAATTTATGGACTCAACACAAGCACAGCCTAGAAACCCAAATTCCAATAATTCCATGCCTGAAGCAAGAATTCCAATGGTGGGCTCAGGCCTGTCAATCAAACACAGGATTGCCCTTCCACAACACTCAACCAAGCCAAACCATCACGGACGCCTCAGACCTCGGTTGGGGGCACACATGCTGGACAAGTGCATACAAGGTTTATGGACTCAAGACCAGCTGCACCTACACATAAATCTAAAGGAAATGCTGGCAGTAAAACTGGCAATTCAGACATTCAGACCATTTCTCCGACAAGGTCAATTGATGATAAGGACAGACAACACCACAGTTATGTGGTACATCAACAAACAGGGAGGCACATACCCTCTATGCGGATGGCAATGGACCTCTGGAATGTGGCCCTGAGCTTCAACATTCAGTTACAAGCAATTTTTGTACCAGGAAAAGAAAACATCCTAGCAGACATACTAAGCAGAACTACCACAGATGCCCACGAATGGATGCTGCATCCGGACATCTTCAAAACCATTACAAGAAAATGGGGACTCCCAGAAATAGACTTATTTGCATCCCCACGCAATCACCAACTGAAGAAATTCTGCACAAGGACGTACCACCCACTTGCTTGGAAAGTGGACTCCCTATCTTTCAGTTGGAAAAACCTGACAGCATATGCATTTCCACCACTTCCATTGATGCACAAGGTGCTATTGAAGATCAAAGAGGACCGTCCAAGGATCATTTTGATAGCTCCAGACTGGCCAAGACAACATTGGTACCCATTACTGAGGAGCATGTCTCGGGAACAAATATGGCCCCTACCCCTGGTTCCCTTGCTGTTAACACAGAACAACTACAGCACCCTGCATCCAAACCTGAAAACACTGCAGCTGACTGCCTGGAACGTTGCATAAGACCAATTAACCCAAATCTATCCCAAAGGGTTAAAGACATTATCTTGGAGGCTCGCAGGCCCTCAACAAGAAAAAATTATTCAGCAAAATGGAAAAGATATCACATTTGGAGTACTGCAAAAGGAGAAAATGTGTCACTGGTAAACATAGCCAACATCCTGGAATACTTGGCAGAGCTCTTCCACAATGGCCTGTCCTATTCTTCCATTAAGATTCATGCATCAGCTATTTCAGCAGAATATGACTTGGATCCTCCAGTCTTCTCACATCCTCTGCTCAGGCAGTTTCTGAGAGGAATTAAAAATGTAAAACCGCCTAGGAAACCACCATTACCAGCATGGGACTTGAACTGTGTGCTAGAAAAATTGACACTTCCTCCTTTCGAACCAGCAGCAACAGCAGAATTACAATACTTATTATGGAAAACTGCTTGCAATCACTTCAGCAAGAAGGGTATCTGAGCTACAGGCATTAATGGCAGTACAGCCCTTCCTGATCTTCCATCAAGATAGAGTGTCCATGAGAACAAATCCTACTTTTATGCCTAAGGTGGTCTCCAGAGTATCTTTAAATCAGGCTATCCACCTACCTACATTCTTCCCCAACCCACAGAACAGGGGAGAAAGATTGTTGCATACCTTGGATGTACATAGACAATTACGCTACTACCTGGACAGGACCAAGGGCAATAGAAAGACTGACCAGCTTCTGGTAGCATATGCAACAGGAATGGAAGGAAAAGCAATTTCAAAACAGACAATCTTTAAGTGGATAGGAAATTGCATTAGATTTTGTTACTCCTACCATGGGAAGAAAACTCCAGAAAACATCAGGCCTCACTCTACAAGGGCTACAGCCACTACCACAGCTTTTCTCGAGGTGGCTACCAAAGACATTTTAGGGGCTGCTACTTGGAGCTCCGTGCATACATTTGCCAAGCATTATAATTTACCTTTATACTCTAGTTCCCGAACAGGTTTTGCCACTGCTGTTTTGCAAGGGATCTTAGCTACACCATAATTTTATTTCTCCTCCTCCCCCAGTTTGGCTATGGTATTCTACCCATTTGTAAGGACTGCAGATGCATCCTTGAAGGACATAGTACAGTTTTGTACCTACCATAAATGTAGATGTCCGATAGGAATGCATCTGCAGTCAGGATCTCCACCCTCCTTCCCCTCTGTGGTACTCCTAGGGTATTTGCCCATCTTGTAGCTAGCTGGGGGAATCTATTATGGTGTATTTGTTTGTATATATGTACATACATGCTTATTTTTTGTTTGCTCTTTACTATTTGGAATCATTTGCATTTATCCAAATTTAGCCTTCCTAGAGGGCACCTGGCATCTGGGGCAAGAAACACTGAGGAAAATGGCGTCGGCTGATGCCTTTATACCCGAATAACTGCAGCTATGACGTCGGGTGAAGTGCGACACCAGCCGAGGCCAGACCCAGACTTTGGAATCCGGCCGACCGAAGGGCTGCCTGACGACAGGACAACCCATTTGTAAGGACTGCAGATGCATACCTATCGGACATCTACATTTATGGTAGGTACAAAACTGTACTTTGTGTACCTACCATAAATGTAGATGTTCGAGGGCTAATACAGCTGCAGTCCAGGTTTCCCTCCCTCCTTTCCCTTTTGGGACAGGCCTATTGGCTAACACCTCCTCATACATCCTGATTGGGGTATTCATTTATGGGATTTACTTGCAACTACTGTTTTTTGATTATATTGTACTGCATTATTACATAAATTTATGTATTGCCTTCCTTCTGCGGGCACCTGACATCTGGGGCAAGAAAAACTGAAGAAAATTGCGTCGGCTGGTTCTTTTATACCCCTGTCGCACTGACGTCAGGGAAGAAGCGACGACAACCGACGCCAGACCTAGACTTTGGAATTCGGCCGACCGAGGACCCGCCTGACGGCAGGAGAACCCATCTGTTATGACTGCAGCTGTATTAGCACTCGAACATCTACATTTATGGTAGGTACAAAACTGTACTTTTCTAGTGTTGAGCAGTGCCATGCTAATATTGCTTTAGTTTGAAATAGAAGACTGTTTTTTCCTTAAAAAACAAAAAGGTACAATGGAGGCAGAAAATGTATTGCCAGTATGTAGACGCCATGGGGGAAAAAAGTGCAGATCATCCCTAGGAAAGCAGACAGGACTATTGACCATCTCCTTCCAAGCCATTGCACACTGGAACCCCCTGGAATGCACCATTTAGTGAGCCAGTAGATGGTCTCTTATTTTTGTTTGCATTGTGGGATCATTCACAGTGATGCCAGGATATTGCTCAAGACTAGTTGCTTGCCAGACAGCTCCATGGCATAGTGGGATAAAAGCCCTGACTACACTTTAGGTGACCCACGTTCAGCTATTAGCTAAGGTACCTATTGTAATGAACCACTGCTGGTGTGCCAGTCTAAGAGGAGAAGGGCAGTATACATAGGTGGGATTGACTATATATTCCCACCAGTGGAACTTTGGGCTGGTTATGCTTGCACTACCATCCACACTATGTAGCCAAAAGGAAAACTAGCATATGAAGACATGCTTCTTTTCAGGAGATAGCAGTTAGCTGGAG